>NW_005178440.1:0-8678 GCF_000341285.1 Galdieria sulphuraria
AGGAGTACAGTCCGTGAAAGCTACCTGTCGGAATTATGGCATCACCGTTATAAACGGGTAAGGTCACGGCAAGACTAGCCGTTAAATAGGCATTAAGTGTAAGTGTAGTAATACATTAAGCTGAAATGTACTAATAGACCGAGGGTTTGAATCATTTATTCATTTTTACTTATGATTTTAACAAGAAACAAAGAAACAATATAGAATTTATAGCATAAAATTATACCTTGGTGCTCATAGCGTAGTGGAACCACTCTGATTCCATTCCGAACTCGGCTGTGAAACGCTACAGCGGCAACGATACTAAAGGGGAAGCCCTTTGGGAAAATAGCTCAGCACCAAGGTTTTATTCTTTATAAAAAAAAATCTTTTTGAAACTAATATATCGTAAAATATTTTCATTTTCTTTTAAATATTTTTCAAATACTTCTATGACCTATGCAATAATTGAAAATAGTGGAAAACAATTCTTTACACAACCAGGTAAATTTATTGATATAAACCATATCAAAGCAAAAGTTGGAGATATAATCTATTTTAATCGTGTGTTATTATTAAAAAGTAATAATGTAGTGGAAATAGGATATCCATTTATAAACCAAATAAAAGTAAAAGCAAAAATTTTAAAACATTTTAAAGATAAAAAAATTAGAGTGTATAAAATGAATGCAAAAAAAGGAACCAGAAAAACAAAAGGGTATCGAAGCTTATGTACAAGAGTATTAATAGAATCTATAGAAAATACAGAAAATATTCTAAAATAACATAATAAAAGAGAAAATCATATGGCTCATAAAAAGGGTAGTGGCAGTACCAAAAATGGAAGAGATTCAAATTCAAAAAGATTAGGTATAAAAAAATTTGGTAATGAATTAGTATCTTCAGGAAACATTATTGTTAGACAAAGAGGAATGAAATTTAAACCCGGTAATAATGTAGCTTTAGGTAAAGATTACACTATTTTTTCTTTAATAACTGGTAAAGTATCTTTTAATAAAAAATATAAAAATTACACGATTGTGAACGTACAATCACTTGAATAAGTAAAGTTAAATAATTAATAAATTATATTTATATTTTTTATATAAATCATGAAATTAACAAGAAAGAAAAGTATTCTTTTATTGGAAGATGGAACCATCTTTAAAGGCTGGTCCTATAATCAAAATTTTACATGTTTTGGAGAAGTTGTATTTAATACAGGAATGACTGGATATCAGGAAATTATTACTGATCCAAGTTACTATGGTCAAATTACAATATTAACTTATCCCGAAATAGGTAATACAGGGTTTAACATAGAAGATAATGAATCAAAGGATATAAAAAGTTATGCTTTAATCGTAAAAAATTTTTGTTTATTCTCTTCCAATTGGAGAATGCAAACATCTATGTTAGACTATATAAATCATCTGAAATTACCAGTTATATTTGGATTTGATACAAGATCATTAGCTAAATATATTAGATCAAAAGGATCAATGAACGGCTGTATATCAAATGAAGAATTTAAGATATCATCCTTAGCTAATAAACTAAAACAAAAACCTAAAATGAAAGGTTTAAATTTAATTCAATATTTAGATAATACTAAAAATTATAAATGGGCTAATTTGGGAGAGACCTTATTAAATAGTCATAGATTATATTATTATGCGAATAATGAAAATACAAATGTAAACATAGAAAAGAAAAAAAACAAATATAATTGTCTGAAAATTTGTGTTATAGATTTAGGTACTAAATTTAATATTTTAAGAAACTTTAATAAAAAAGATTGTTTTGTTAAAGTATTTAAAAATAATATAAAGATTGAAGATATAAAAGATGAAAATCCAGATGGCATAGTATTATCTAATGGCCCTGGTGACCCGTTAGCGTTAAATGATGAAATTCAATTAGTAAAAGAAATAATAAAACTAAATAAGCCAATTCTTGGTATATGTATGGGGCATCAGTTATTAAATATCGCATTTGGTTGCCAAACATTTAAAATGAAATTTGGACACAGAGCAATTAATCATCCTTGTGGTTTATATTTAAAAGCAAAAATAACAAGTCAAAATCACGGATTTTCAGTTGATGAAATTTCTATAGACAAAAATTTCATATATATAAACAACTGGAATTTTAATGATAATACCATTGCTGGAATGAGTCATAAAATTTTGCCTATTTTTTCAATTCAATATCATCCCGAAGGAGCACCAGGCCCTCACGATACCGATGATATTTTTATAAAATTTATAAATATTATTCAATTATATAAAAGCAATAATACTATAAGAACAATAGAGCCTATTAAATTTTAAGAAAAAGCTTCATGCTCAAATAACATTTTAAGAATTTGTGTTCCACGAATTTGATTAAATAAGGGTAAATGTCCTAGAGGCGCATTAAGGTTCCAAATAAATTCATCCGGATAACGACACAATTTATTATTATTTTTCCAACCAATATTTTGAAAAAATAAATTCCAATTTTTTGAATTTTTTAACCAAATGTTTTTTTGAATACTAAATCCAAATCTGTTATCAGAATATTTACTCCATAAGCGATCTAAACAAATAAGCTTATCAGAAGGTAAAATCTTAATATCAGTAAAATAAAACCAATATCTTTTATGCAAACTCGGTTTACGAAGACTAAGTAAATAGATGTATGTAAGTTCATTAGCAGCTTTAAAATCTTGTTTAGATAATAGGTCTTCTATTTGTATTAGGCTTACTGAGCTAGAATTAATATGTGTTTCAGATATAGGCATAAAAGTTCGAGATTGTATTATATAAAAAGTTAATTTTTATTTTTTTTTATATACCCTTTAAATAGGGTTAAATAATTTGTAATATTGCAAATTAATAATAAAATAATTAAAATTAATAATGGAATATAAATAATATATTTTATAGGATGAAGCTTGTAAATATTATAATATTTATATATATTATATATATCTTTATATTGTAGTTTACCATTATAAGTGAAAGTAAATAATGTATATTTATTAAAATAACTATATTTAATTATAGATAAGTAATAAGTAAAAAAATCATTTAAAAGTAAATAATAACAAACATTGAATCTATTTTCTTCTCTTGCTAATTTAAATTTATTATTTGTAAAAATAGTATAAAAAAAGAATTTCGAAATATAATCCATTAAATTTAAAATAATAGTTTCTAATAAATAGCTAATTTCTATGTGAGAAAAATCAATTTTTTTTATATAAATATTTATAAAAACAAAAAACTTTTCATTTTCAATAGCAAATTTTTGAGTTAACCACCAAGAACTTACTTGAGCTTTATTAAGCTTATAATCAAGAGTAAATACATTATTAATAACTTTTCTTAAGATCTCAAATAATAAATCATTTAAGTAGTTATTATTATTAATTATTAAATCGTTTGTATGATTTATAACATAATCAAAATTATGAAAAAAGTTTTCAATCTCTGCTAAAAGTAAAATAAAAATACGTCTTCTTATATAAGAAGAAAAAACATTAAATGGTTTAATAAGAAAAGTATTATTATAATATTGTGAATATGATTTAAGATATAAAATAGAAAAAATGTATGCCATTCTAGATGAATACATAGTATTAATAACAATAATATTAATTAAATAATCATAAATAGAAATTAGAAACTTATTTTCACTTTATTAAAATTTATGAAACGTGTAAATAAAAAAGTATATTTAATAGGAGCTGGACCAGGAAAAAATGATTTAATTACAGTCAAGGCTAATGAAATTTTAAAAAACGCTGATGTAATAATTTATGATTCTTTAATTAATCCCTCGCTATTATACGAAATACAAAAATACACATATAATAATAAAAAATACATTAAAGTAAAAAAAAAAGAAATTATAAGTCTTTATCACAAATAAAGATTATAAAACTTATTATATATTATAATAAAAAAAACCTATGCGTAATTAGATTGAAAAGTGGAGATCCACTCTTATTTTCAAGAGGAGGGGAAGAATTAATAGAATTATTAGCCAATGATATTCAAGTTGAAATAATACCAGGTATAACGACTGGAATATCTGCTTATAGTTATAATAAAATTCCACTGTCACATAGAAAATGGAATTCATCAATAACTCTAATAACTGGTGAAATAGCATCTTTAAATAAGATTAAAGAAATTAATTGGCAAAATATAATTATAGGATCGGCCAGTCTAGTTATCTATATGGGAATTCATAATTTGTTTCTAATTATAGATTATTGCAAAATTTATGGAAAAAATAATGAAATTCCTGTAGCTTTAATCCGATGGAATACTTGGGAAGAACAAGAAGAATTAATAGGCACTATAGGTACTATAACTACACAAGTATATGATAAGAAATTTGGTCCCCCAGCTATTATACTAGTTGGTCCTCTAGTCGAAATAAGAACGATCATAAAATATTATTATGCAAAATTTAAATAAAAAATATATGAATACATATTATATATTAATGGCAAATAAACATTTTCTATTCAATTATGAACCAGTAGAAGAAGTTATAAGAGAAAGATATGAGAATTATAAAAATAGAAATTTAAACTTTAAGTTAATAACAGAAGATGATAAAAATTTTTTCAGCTTACGAGAAATAAAAAATATGAAAAAACTCATCCCAAATGAAGCTATAGCTATTATCTCTAATGACTCTGAATTTATTGATTGGTTAAAACTAAGGTTAACTTATGTGATAAAAGATCAGATAGAAACTGAATTATTTCTAATTTGATTAAATATAAACTATCTTTACCTATATGTACTAATATTAAAATTAAAACCATAGAAAAAGTCATACAAAAAACTAAAAAGAGAAAATTTAGAGAATAAATCCAATGTGGTAGGAGCTTTATGGCTTTTTAAAGCATAAAAAGCAATCTGATAAGCTTCTTGATATTTGTACCAAGGCAATGATGGCCATAAATGGTGAATTAGATGATAATTCTGACCTAAAATTAACCAATTCAATATTTTACTTTCATAAATTCTAGCATTTTTCCATCGATTTCGATATAAAAAAGGTTTATGAGGTAAATAGTCAAAAAAAAGACCAAGTAACAATCCAATTACTAAGGCAGGACAAAACCAACAATTTAACAAAAACATAATTAAATGAAAATAGTAGGCCATAATTATTATAAACACAATAAACACCCTATTAATAAGCCATTCGAAAAATTCATTATCTCTCCATAATTTTTTTTGAATAAAATAAATCTCGTGATAAAAAAAACGTGCAGCAATTAACCATAATGGACCGCCTTTGGAAACAAAATGATCGGGATCATTATTAGGATCATTAACATGAGCATGATGTTGTAAATGTACTCTCGTAAAAACAGGAAAAGAAAAACCAAGCATTAGAGCACTTAAATGACCAAGAATTTTATTAAAATTAGCATTGACATGAGCTGTTTTATGAGAAGCTTCATGAATTACTGTGCCAGCTAGATGTAAACTAATAACATTAATAATAAAACAAGCATAAATATTAATTTTAAAATATAAATAAGATACAATAGAACAGAACATGCTCAATATAGCGATAAAAAAAATAAAAAATGTAGGATTGAGAATAGATTTAGGAGGACCTAATAACGAGGAATTTGGATAAGCTATATATTTCATTATTATATAATCTAAAAAAAGAAAAGACAAAATAAACTAACAAAAAATAATTTATAAAAATAAATATCTTTGAAAAAATAAAAGAAATATAGATAAAAGAAATAAAAGCAGAGAAACTGCATTAGATATATAGTTTTGGTATTCCTTATAAGCTTGTTCTAAAAAAAGAGTTAGAGTCTGAGTTTTAGCAATAATATTGCCTGATATCATTAAAAGAGCACCAAATTCACCAATAACTCTTGCATTAGTTAAAACAGCACCAGAAAGAAAACTTCGTTTTATATAGGGAAAAATAACAAGCCAAAAAATTTGCCAAGAATTGGCACCTAAAGTTTTAGCAGCTTCTTCTTCTTGTTGATCAATTTTTGACAAAATAGGAATAATTTGTCTAGGAATTAATGGAAAGGTAATAAATTGAGTAGTTAATAAAATTCCTAACGAATTATAGGTTATTTTAATACCTAAATTCAATAAAAAGGATCCTAAATAAGAATATTTGGAATACAGCAATGTCATCATTAAACCGATTAAAATAGGTGATAAAGTTAAAGGAATATCTAATACAAATAGTAAAATTTCACGTCCCCAGAACTTCTGATGAGTTAAAGTCCAAGCCATCCACAAGCCTACAAGACTATTGAAAGGCACAACAATACAAATCAAAGAAAAAGTTAAACTAAAGGCATGAAATAAATTATAATCAAAATATGTACGAAATAAGGGTAAAATGCCACTGGCTAAAATGTCAGATAATAATGTAAACAAAGGAAGAAAAATAAAAAAATTTAAATAAGTTAAACTAAGAATTAAGATCAAATATTTAATCATAGCTAGATCTATCTAAGAGATTGAGAAGTAACAAAATAAATAAAGAAATAAATAACATAATCGTACCTATCACAGTAGCACTTTGATAATCATATTGTTCTAATTTTTGTGCAATTAATACTGAAACTACAAGGTCTTTGTATGGTAGATTTGATGATATTATAATAATAGAGCCAAATTCTCCAATTGATCTAGCAAATGATAATACAGATCCTGTAATGAGAGATGGTTTGATATAAGGGAAAATAACAAATAAAAAAATTTGCCAAGAATTGGCACCTAAACATATGGCACTTTCTTGAATTTCTTTATTAGAATCTAATTCTAATAATATGGGTTGTAAATTACGAATTATAAATGGCAAAGAAACAAATATCATTACCATAATAATAGCATTGGGAGAATAAATTAATTGCAATTTAAATATTTTAGAAAAAATAGAATCAGCTTGATAAGTTTTATAAAATGCTAAGCCAGCTAATGATGTTGGTAATGCCATTGGAATATCTATTAATATATCAATAAAAGATTTTCCCCAAAAAGAAATATAAGTTAAAACATATGCTATACATGATCCAAAAAATAGGTTTATTAAGGTTGCAATTAATGACAATTTTAAAGTGAGATAATAGGCGGATAGTGCTACTGGGTTAGTAGCAATACTTAAAATCTGATTCAAAGGTAATTTAAATACATTGAGTATCAAATTAAGAATAGGTAAAAACAAAACGGTACTAAAATATATGATCAGTAACAAAGGATTTAAAGTTTTAAAATATCTAAATGGAATCAACATGGACTATATAGTTTTATAGATAATTTACAAGTTATTTATTATATCTGGAAGAAATTTTATTATTAAATAAAGCAAGCATTTCCTTTAGGAAAATTTCAGTAGCTTTAGATTTATAGCGAAATGGATTAATCAAAATTGATAAATTTCTTTTTATTGTTATATTTTCAATCTTTGCCCAGTGAAGTATACCTAATTCTAATTCTTTAGCAATTGCAGAACTTGATACAAATGAAGCTCCAAGACCAGATTGAACAGCATTTTTTATAGCCTCAATTGAATTTAGTTCCATTTCAATTTTAAATTTACTTGTATCAATATAATGTTTTTCTAGTGTTTTATCTATTACTTTTCTAATGGTAGACTGACTATCTAAAGATATAAAACGTAATCTATATAAATCTTCCTTATTAATAGTATCCATTTTTACAAAAGGATGAGACTTAGGTAAAATTAATGCTAATTCATCTTCACCATATGAATAAACTTCTAATGTTGATTTTAGCTCATCTGGGACTTCTCCACCAACAAGAGCTAAGTCAATTTGACCATTAGCAATACTCCAAGCAATTTTACGAGTAGAATGTACTTGCAATTGTAGGGATACTTGTGGATAACGTTGCCTAAAAATTCCTATAAGGCGTGGCATTAAATAAGTTCCTAGTGTTTGACTTGCACCAATAACTAGAGTTCCTGTATGAAGATTCCTTAAATCTTCAACTGCTCTACAAGTTTCTTCACATAAAGATAAAATTTTACTCCCATATGACAAAATTAGTGATCCAGCTTTAGTTAATTTAGTTTGACGTCCTCCTCTATCAAATAAAGAAACATTTAATTGACGTTCTATATTTTGAATGTGTAAACTAACTGCGGGTTGAGAAATATATAAAGTTTCCGCGGCACTTTTAAAACTTCCTTCAGAGACTATTGCCTTTAAAATTTTTAATTGATCTAAAGTAAAAGGTAAGTCTTTCATATTAAGAAAAAATTAATATGGATATAATATATATAATATAATATATATTTATATTATATTTCAATTTTATTAATTTGATTTGAGAAGAATCAATAAGGTATAAATACTATGGATACAAGATTATTAATTGTACTGATTCCGGTTTTAGCTGCTGCTTCTTGGGCTATTTATAATATTGGAAGAATTCTTGTACAACAATTTAAAAAAATAAGTTCTTGAAATTTGAGAAAATAATTTATGGCTGTACCAAAGAAAAAAACCTCTAAGTCTAAAAGCAAATCGCGAAAAGCTAGTTGGAAAAACAAAGCTGCATTTGCAGTAACTAAAGCTTTAACATTAGCTAAATCAGTTTTTAATAAAGAGTCAAAATTTGTTTATAATCATGGAAAAGAAGAAAAACAAGAAAAAATAAGTAATTGATAACCTT
>NW_005178440.1:8698-34033 GCF_000341285.1 Galdieria sulphuraria
TAATTTTGCTTATTATGGATCATGGTAGTAATTGGTGGCAAGACGTGGAGGATATGCTCGAATCTTCACTGGGTTCTATTTCTGTAATATCATTGCCTATTTATTTCTTCGTGCTTTTCTTCTTTTCCATGCATAAGGAGAATAAATGTTAAAATTTTTATATTTGACAAATAATTTAACTATTAACAGTTCTTTATATTCTATTACGTCAATAATATTCTTTGTTAGCCATAATTCAAATGAATTATGGTTATTTGATTATGATGAGGGATTACAACACCAAATCAGTATTAATAAACTGAAACTTAATCAAATTACAAAAATTTTTCTAACGGAAATTAAAGAAAACAATTTAGTTAGTCTATTAGGATTTTTAGCTACTTCTGCATTATATAAAAGGAAAAAAAAAATACAAGTATATGCACCATCAGGAATAAAACAATATTTACGTTTATTCACTTATATTTGTAAAACAAGCCTACTAAATGATATTGAATTTGTTAATATAAAAAATGGTCTAATTTATAATAGTAGTACTCATCAAATATATTCACTAGAATTAACAGATAATTCAATTGCTTATTCAATCATAGAAACAGAAAAACCAGGTAAATTTAACATAAAAAAGGCTAAAAAATTAGGTATTATGCCAGGACCTATTTATAGCAAGTTAAAAATGGGTATTAGTATTGTATCAAAAGATGGAAAAATTATTAAAGGTAAAAATTTATGTGAATATATAACAGAAGGTAAAAAAATCACAATTCTACCTTCTATTATCTATTCAAGGGCAATTATAGAATTCGCCTGGAAATCTGATGTTATATTATGTCAAAATTTTATGAACAATAAGGACATTCAATACACAAATGAATATCAAATCTTAACTAATATTATGATAGCTAAGATATTAATTGAATCTCAATCATTATATGTTATTTTAAATAAGCCTAACTTTTATATGCTCACAGATGTTATCATGAAATACAATAACAAATAAAACTAAAAATACACAAAACTTTTTAATTATTAACACGATAAAATTTTATTATAATAGTAAAATAAAAAATATAGGAGATCAAAATGAAAATAGCTGTATATGGCAAAGGTGGAATTGGTAAATCAACAACAAGTTGTAATATTTCAGTTGCTTTAGCCAAAAGAGGAAAAAAAGTGTTACAAATTGGTTGTGATCCTAAACATGATAGTACCTTTACCTTAACTGGTTTTTTAATTCCTACTATAATTGATACTCTACAAGAGAAAGATTATCACTATGAAGATGTATGGCCAGAAGATGTAATTTATAGGGGCTATGGCGGAGTCGATTGTGTAGAAGCAGGTGGTCCTCCAGCAGGAGCTGGTTGCGGTGGGTATGTAGTAGGAGAAACAGTTAAATTATTAAAAGAACTAAATGCATTTGATGAATATGATATTATTTTATTTGATGTACTTGGAGATGTTGTTTGTGGAGGATTCGCTGCACCACTTAATTATGCAGACTATTGTATAATAGTTACAGATAATGGGTTTGATTCTCTATTTGCAGCTAATCGAATTGCAGCCTCTATTAGAGAAAAAGCCAGAACACATAATTTGAGATTAGCTGGTCTAATTGGTAATCGTACATTAAAAAGAGATTTAATTGAACAATATGTTAAATCTATTCCTATGCCTATACTAGAAGTTCTACCATTGATAGAGGATATTAGAGTTTCACGTGTTAAAGGAAAAACTTTATTTGAAATGGCAGAAGAAGACAGTTCACTGAAATATATATGTAATTATTACTTAAATATTGCAGATCAGTTAATTTCTTTGCCTGAAGGGCTTGTTCCTAAAGAAGCTAATGATAGAGAAATTTTTACATTACTATCTGATTTTTATCTAAGTCCAAATCTTTCTTCAGTTCCAAATAATAAAGAAGCAGAAAAACTATTGATTAGTTAATAAAATTTTTATATTGAAAAATTAAGGAAATATTATAATGACACTACAAACTAAAAATAATGAAACTTTAGTTTTTGAATGTGAGACTGCGAATTATCATACATTTTGTCCTATTAGTTGTGTCTCTTGGTTATATCAAAAGATTCAAGATAGTTTTTTTTTAGTTATAGGAACCAAAACATGTGGCTATTTTCTACAAAATGCAATGGGGGTGATGATTTTTGCAGAACCACGTTATGCAATGGCAGAACTTGAAGAAGGAGATATTTCTGCTCAATTGAATGATTATAATGAATTAAAACGTTTATGTTTACAAATAAAAAAAGACCGAAATCCAAGTGTAATTTTCTGGATTGGTACATGTACAACAGAAATAATAAAAATGGATTTGGAAGGTATTGCTCCCCAAATAGAAGCAGAAATAAAAACTCCCATAGTTGTTGCAAGAGCTAATGGACTGGACTATGCCTTTACTCAAGGCGAAGATACCGTCTTAGCTGCGATGGCTCAAAAATGTCCGAAAAAAAACGAATCAATAATTAACAAAGTTAATAATTCCTTACTTTTATTTGGATCGATTCCTGATTCAGTTGCAAATCAATTAACCTTAGAGCTAGAAAAACAAGGAATTAATGTTTCTGGCTGGCTTCCACCTAAAGAATATAAACAATTGCCAGCCATTGAAGAAGGAACATATGTTTGTGGTATCAATCCTTTTTTAAGTCGAACAGCAACAACTTTAATGCGCCGTAGAAAGGCAAAACTAATTTCCGCGCCATTTCCTATTGGACCAGATGGTACTAGAGCTTGGATTGAAAAAATTTGTTCTGTTTTTAATATAGAACCCATAGGCTTAGAAGATAGGGAAAAACAGATTTGGGAAAGCTTAAGTGACTATATTGAAATTTTAAGAGGAAAATCAGTGTTTTTTATGGGAGATAATTTATTAGAAATTTCTCTTGCTAGATTTTTAATTCGTTGTGGAATGATTGTTTATGAAATTGGTATCCCGTATATGGATAAAAGATATCAAAATGCAGAGCTTAATTTATTAGAAAAAACATGTAAGGAAATGAATGTTATATATCCTAAAATTGTTGAAAAACCTGATAACCAAAATCAACTGGAAAGAATTTATGACTTACAACCTGATATAGTTATCACTGGCATGGCTCATGCTAATCCGCTAGAAGCCAGAGGAATTAATACTAAATGGTCTGTAGAATTTACTTTTGCTCAAATTCATGGATTTGCCAATTGTAGAGATATTTTAGAATTAGTTACAAGACCTTTAAGACGCAATAATACCCTAAGTAAATTAGGTTGGAATAATTATGTAGAAACTACTAAATACTAGTTTCTACATAATTATTCCAACCTAATTTACTTATATATTGCCAAAGTAGCTCAGCTGGTAGAGTACTCAATTCGTAATTGAGTTGTCATGGGTTCAAATCCCTTCTTTGGCTATTCTAAATGTGTTTTATTGCTTCATAATCTTTTAAAAGTGGTATAAATCTGAAAATAGATACTGTAAAATTATGACGAATCTGAATAATAAGTTTAACAAATAAATTAAAGCTTTCTTTTTTATATTCAATTAAAGGATCTTTTTGACCATAGCTTCTCCAGCCGATAGTTTCCTGTAAGTTTGCGATCTGTTTTAAATGTTCTTTCCATTCGCTATCTATTTGTTCTAATAAAAAATAACGCTCAATATCACTCATTAATCCCATCTCTAACTTATTTATTAAACTACTTTTTAATTCATAATTTACAAGACTTTGCTCATGAAAAAAATACCTTACTCCATTTACCTCTATATTTCTGATTAAATGATTGCTAAATTTATTAGATAAAGATAATAAATCTTCAAATAACATAACAATATTATCTTTATTTTGATAATTTAATTTTTTATTATAATCATTTGCTAAATGTGAAGCTAGACAATCATCTATGGAGCTTAATATAAATTCTAAGGCTATTTTTTTCAACAAATTATCATCAGATAATAAAATTTTTTTTCTTTCTGAATATATAATTTGTCTTTGAGTATTTAACACCTTATCATACTCAAACAATTGTTTACGGGAATTAAAATAAAAAGATTCTACTTTTTTTTGTGCTGATTCTAAACTTTGATTAATAAAAGATGATTCAATCGGAATACTATCCTCTAGTTTTAAAGTGTTCATTAATGAAATAAGACGATCACTACCAAAAGTCTTCAATAGCGAATCCTCTAAAGATAAAAAGAATCTTGATGAGCCTGGATCACCTTGTCTACCTGCCCGACCACGTAATTGATTATCAATTCTTCTAGATTCATGACGTTCAGTACCTATAATATATAACCCACCTAAACGAATAATTTCATCATGTTCTTTTACAAACTTAATTTTGTATTCTGATATTAAAGATTGATAGGCCTTTTTTATTTCTAGACATAGATAATCTGATTGATTAAAGTTTTTAGAAGCAAGAATTAATTTTTCTTCAAAATCTATTTCATTTATATTAATATTATTCAAATATTGTTTTAAATTTATGATAAAATTTTTTAGTACTTTTTGTGTTTGGTAAGATAAATTTATATCAAAGGTTTTTATTAATGCATCATATATGCAATTACAATTAATATCATTATTATTTTTTTGAATTAGTGATTTGTAAATAAATTGTAAATTAGATTTTGCTAAATAATCAATATTACCTCCTAAAATAATATCAGTCCCTCTACCAGCCATATTAGTAGCAATAGTAATTGAATATTTTCTTCCAGCCTGAGCAATAATTTCAGCTTCTCTTTCAGCATTTTCAGGCTTTGCATTTAAAACTTGATGTGGAATCTCAGAAGTTTTTAACAAATTTGATATTAGCTCTGATTTCTCTACACTTGTTGTACCAACTAGAACTGGCCTTCCTTTACTGTAATTTTCTTTACATTCTGATAAAACTGCATTCCATTTATAATATTCAGTTTTATAAATTACATCAGATAAATCTTTCCGTATCATTGGTTTGTTTGTTGGAATAACTACTACTTCAAGATTATAAATTTTGTTAAATTCGGCTTCTTCTGTTTTAGCAGTACCAGTCATACCAGAGAGCTTAGGATATAACAAAAATAAATTTTGATATGTAATAGATGCTAAAGTTTGAGTTTCTTTCTGAATTTCTAAATTTTCTTTTGCTTCGATAGATTGATGTAAACCATCTGCCCATCTTCGTCCAGGCATAATTCTACCTGTAAATTCATCGACTATAATAATTTGATTATTATTAATAATATAATGAACATTTTTTTGAAATAGCTCTTTAGCCCGTAAAGCATTTAAAATATAGGGAGCCCAAGGATCTTTAATATCATACAAATCATTAATATTTAAAAGTTTTTCACATTTTACAATGCCCTTATCTTTTAGTATAATATTTCTATATTTATAATCTATTTCATAGTGATGACCTTTTTGCAACTCTTTTACTATTTCACAAGATATTTTATATTTTTCATCTATTATATTTGATTGTCCAGAAATAATTAAGGGTGTTCTTGCTTCATCTATTAAAATGGAATCTACTTCATCAATAATTGCATAATAAAATTCTCTTTGAACAATTTCATCAACAGATTTTACTAAATTATCTCTTAAATAGTCAAATCCTAATTCACTATTAGTCACATAAGTAATGTCTGCCAAATAGTTTTTTTTTCTTTCATCCTTAGTCATAAAATTTTGTATTAAGCCAACTTTCAATCCTAAAAATCTATAAATTTGTCCAACCCATTCTGAATCGCGTTTAGCTAAATAATCGTTGACAGTAACAATATGGACTCCTTTTCTTAAAAGCGAATTTAAATATGCAGGTAAAGTTGCTACTAAAGTTTTCCCTTCTCCAGTTTTCATTTCAGCAATTTTGCCTTTATGTAAGGCTATACCTCCCATTAATTGAACATCAAAATGTTCTAGACCAATTACTCTTTTTGAAACTTCTCTTATTAGAGCAAAAGCTTCTGGCAAGATTACTTCTAATGAAATTCCTTTATCAACTTGTTCTTGAAGATATTGTGATTTTTTTTTTAGTTCTTCGTCTTTTAGTTGACTTAATTCAGATCTTAATGAATTAATTTTATCTACTGTTGGTCTGTATTCGATTAAGTGTTCTTGATTAAAAATTTGAGATAAAAACTTATTAATATTAATCATAAAAAAAGATGAGAGAATAACAAATAAATTATTAGATATAATTAAATTATATTATATCTAATAATTTATTTGTTATTCTCTCATCTTTTTTTATGATTAATTAGCTTAATGCATTAATAGCATAATCTATATAAGTGTTAGCTTCATTTGCTGCTTGACCAGATAGTCCATGATTGGATTTAACATAATTTAAAGCTTCTACATACCAACTAGGAGATAAATCAAAAGTACGGTTTATTTCCTCTAAACCTGCAATTAAATATTCATCCATTGGGCCAGTTCCACCAACTACTAAACAATAAGTTACCATACGTAGATAATAACCTATGTCTCTAGCACATTTAGCTTTTCCAACTGCACTTGATGCATATTGAGGGCCAGGCATTTGTGATGTATATGGAAATTTACTATAAACAGCTTGAGCTGCTCCATTAATTAATCTTTGTGCATTGCTTGTTAATGAGCGAGCAGCTTCTAAACTTGCAGCAGCTCTTTGATATCTACCATTTACTGCTTGTAATTCAGTATTGCTCAAAAAACGACCTTGATTATCGGCAGCTGCTATTGCTTCTGTAATTGGAGTTTTCATTGCTAGATTCCTACCTTTTTTACAAAATTATATGATTATTCTGATTTATCTTAAATTAAGATATAAATTTATTTATTTGTATTTTTAGAAAAATAAGCTATAATTATAACTTATTGGACTGCAGTAGCAGCGCGATCAAAATATGTTCCGACTTCTGCCATAAGTGCGCTACAGTCACCAGTTGTTATACCGCTAGGATCATTGGCAATTGCAATAGCAGAATCTTTCATTTTTTCAACACCTACTGCGACTGAAGCACCTGGTACACCTAAAGCTTGATAAGTTTCACGTAAGCCATTTAAGCAACGGTCATCTAATACACTTGAATCACCAGCAATAATTGCATAACTTACATAACGTAAAATAATTTCCATATCTCTTAGACATGCAGCCATACGTCTATTAGTATAGGCATTACCACCTGGTTGAATTAGCTGAGGTTGTTCTGAGAATAAAGCTCTAGCCGCATTGGTAACAATTGCTGAAGCATTAGAAGTAATTCTATTGACTACATCAAGTCTTTTATTGCCTTCAGATACCATTTTTGACAAAGCATCAAGTTGAGTATTGCTTAAAAATTCTCCCCTTGCATCAGCTTGAGCAACTACTTTTGCAAATGCATCTAACATAATCAGAAACTCCTTATGAATAAAGCAAATTAAAATATATTATTTTATGATTTATTAAATAATGTTTTACATCATAAAACATTTTATACTAGTAAATTATAAAACTAAAAAATTTTATTCTAATTACGACTTATGAATTTGTAATTATCATATACCAAATTTATTAATTAAAATTTAATATTTCTTATTGATTCATTTCTAATATTGCTCTTAAAATAGGTTTTAAATATAAATTTTCTATACTAGTCCCATTGCCATACTGCTTGGCTTTATTACTAATTTCGATTGTAGTGTAATATATATTATATTTTGTTTTAATTAAAGTTTCAGTTTTATATAATATGTATTCTGAATTATATTGTTTATTATTACTTTTTATAATCATAATTATTATTACAATATAATAAAAAGAGTTGGTATAATAACAAAATATGAGAAAAAATTGACATGTTCTATATACCTAATAATAAGCAAATAAATAGAATTATTCTGAAGGCCAACCATGGTTAATCAAAGAAAAAGATGCTTGTGGTGTTGGCTTTATTGCAAGTAGAGATAATATTGCTAGCCATAAACTAATAATGCAGGCTATCGAAGCCTTAATTTTTATGGAGCATAGAGGTGCATGTAGTGCAGATAAAAGTTCGGGCGATGGAGCTGGTCTAATGACATCTATACCTTGGAAACTTTTTAAACCATATATTGGTAACTCAGAAGAAAATATTGGTATTGGAATGTGTTTCTTGCCTTCTAATAGAATAGAAGTTAAAGAAGCTAAAAATTTTATAGAATGGATTCTTAGAGAAGAATCATTACAAATGATTAAATGGAGAGAAGTTCCTACTAATAATGAAGTTTTAGGTTCAGAAGCTTATAAAAATAGGCCTACTATTTTACAGTTCTTTATCAAATCTAAATTATCTTCTAAAGATAATTTGGAACACAAATTATATATAACTAGAAAACGTATTGAAAAACTAATATCTAAAAGTTATGTAAAATGGTTAAAAGAATTTTATATTTGTTCTTTGTCTTCGAAAATTATTATTTATAAAGGAATGGTTAAATCTGCTGTTCTAGGACAATTTTATCAAGATTTATTACATATCGACTATGAAAGTCCATTTGCTATTTATCATAGAAGATTTAGCACAAATACAATGCCTAAATGGGCACTTGCTCAACCTATGAGATTAATAGCACATAATGGTGAAATTAATACATTACTAGGTAATTTAAATTGGATGAAAACTAGAGAGGAATTATTGTCTAGCATATATAATACTAAAGATATTAATCATATTAAACCAATATGTAATCCTGAAAGTAGTGATTCTGCTAATTTAGATAGTGCTTTTGAAGTTCTCCTACATGCTAATTTGCCTATTCATGAAGTTTCACTTACTTTAATTCCTGAAGCTTATAAAAATAATCCAGAAATTAATTCTTATACAGATATAATTAAATTTTATGAATATAATAGTATACATCAAGAAGCTTGGGATGGACCAGCATTAGTCATATTTAGTGATGGTAAAATTATAGGTGCAAGTTTAGATAGAAATGGTTTAAGACCTGCTAGGTTTTGTATTACAAAAGATAATCACATTATAGTAGCATCGGAAAGTGGAGTTATTAATATTGATCAGTCTAATATAATAAAAAAAGGTCGTATAGGTCCAGGTCAAATTTTAGCTTTAGATCTAGAAAACAAAATAATATTAGAAAATTTAGAATTAAAACAACAAGTTGCAAAGAAAAAAAATTATAATTATCTACTAAATTTACATAGGGTATTATTTGATAGTAGAGATTTTTTAGAAGAAACAATTAAATCTGAAAATGAGTTATTACAATGGCAAACTTTATTTGGATATACATCAGAGGATGTAGAATTAACTATAGAACATATGGCAAGCCAAGGTAAAGAACCAACTTTTTGCATGGGAGATGATATTCCTTTAGCAATTTTATCAGGTAAACCTCATATATTATATAATTATTTTAAACAACGTTTTGCACAAGTAACTAATCCAGCGATCGATCCATTACGAGAAAGTTTAGTTATGTCTCTTGACACCTATATAGGAAATAAGGAAAAATTATTTAACTCTTCAATAGAAGGTAAAATTATTTATTTTAATTCACCAATTATCAATGAAAGAGAATTAGAAAGAATAAAGCAAAGTGAATTAAAAACTGCAACTATTAATGTTTTTTTCAATATAAAACAAGGTTCCACGGAGCTAAAATCAACAATATTAAAACTTTGTCAAGAGGCCGAATTGTTAGTAAGATCAGGAATAGAAATCTTAATACTTAGTGATAAATTTGCAGTTTTATCGGAGGACTATACTTATATACCACCATTATTAATAACCTCAGCAATACATCACCATCTAATTAGAAAAAAAATAAGACATAAATCATCACTTATAGTAGAAACAGCTCAAGCATGGAGTACTCACCATTTTGCTTGTTTAATTAGTTATGGTGCTAGTTTAATTTGTCCTTATTTAGTATTAGAAACAGTAAGACATTGGTGGAAAAACCCTAAAACACAAAGTCTTATGCAGAAAAATAAAATACCAGTATGCACAACAAAAGAAGCTCAGGATAATTACAAAAAGGCAGTTGAAAATGGATTATTAAAAATACTGTCGAAAATGGGAATTTCGTTGTTATCAAGTTATCAAGGTGCACAAATTTTTGAGATTTTAGGTTTAGGTGCAGAAATAGTTAATTTAGCATTTACTGGTTCCACTTCTCGTATAGGTGGTTTATCATTTAAAGAATTAGCTAATGAAATTATACTATTTCATGATTTAGCATTTAAAAATTTAAATAAAAATAAACTTAACAATTATGGATTTGTACAATATAGACCTGGTTGTGAATATCATTTGAATAATCCAGATATGGCTAAAGCTTTACATAAAGCAGTAAGAACATATAAAACCGAATTTTATGAAGGATATAAAAATATATTATATAATCGCCCTCCAACAAACTTAAGAGATTTATTACAAATAAAATCAGATAATCCACCAATTAGTATTGAGCAAGTTGAATCTGCAAGTTCAATTGTTAAAAGATTTTGTACTGGTGGGATGTCCTTGGGCGCATTATCTAGAGAGGCTCATGAAACATTAGCTATTGGAATGAATAGACTAGGCGGGAAATCTAATTCTGGTGAAGGAGGAGAGGATCCTATACGTTTCAAAATTTTATCAGATGTTGATTTAACAGGGCATTCTCCTTTATTACCACATTTGAAAGGTTTATCAAATGGTGATACAGCAAATTCAGCGATTAAACAAATTGCCTCAGGCAGATTTGGAGTAACTCCAGAATATCTAATAAATGCTAAACAATTAGAAATTAAAATAGCACAAGGAGCTAAACCTGGTGAAGGAGGGCAACTTCCAGGCAAAAAAGTAAGTCCTTATATTGCTAAGTTAAGAGCCTGTAAGCCTGGTGTACCATTAATTTCTCCTCCACCTCATCATGATATTTATTCAATTGAAGATTTATCTCAACTTATATTTGATTTACATCAGATAAATCCTAAAGCTAAAGTATCTGTTAAATTAGTTGCATCGGTAGGTATTGGTACTATTGCTGCTGGAGTTGCAAAAGCGAACGCAGATATTATTCAAATTTCAGGGCACGATGGAGGGACTGGAGCATCACCTTTGAGTTCTATAAAGCACGCTGGAGTTCCATGGGAACTCGGTTTAACTGAAGTTCATAAAACTTTATTATCAAACAATCTAAGAAATAGAGTATTATTAAGAGTAGATGGTGGTCTTAAAACGGGCCTTGATATTGTTATAGCAAGTTTAATGGGAGCAGAAGAATATGGATTTGGAACAGTTGCAATGATTGCCACAGGCTGTATTATGGCAAGAATTTGTCATACGAATAATTGCCCAGTAGGAGTAGCAAGCCAAAGAGAAGATCTTAGAGCTAGATATCCAGGCGTACCTGAAAGTTTAGTAAATTTCTGCATGTTCGTAGCAGAAGAGGTTAGAAGTATACTTGCTTATATGGGTTACAAATCATTAAAAGATATTATTGGAAGATATAATTTGCTCTCCACAAATTATATAAATACATTAAGTAAAACAATTAACTTAAATTTATATGATTTATTGAATTTGCCAAGAGAATTTATTAATGATAGAAGTTGGTTAAAACATGAAGATGTTCATAGCAATGGTCCTGTATTAGATGATATTTTAATAAAAAGTTCTGATATAGAAGAAACAATTAAATCTCAACTAAATATAGATAAACATTTAAAAATATCGAATATCAATCGTTCTGTTGGTGGACGTTTATCAGGTTATATTGCTAAAGATTATGGCAATAATGATTTTAAAGGAAAAATTAATTTACACTTTTATGGAAGTGCAGGTCAAAGTTTTGGTTTGTTCAATATAGGTGGCTTAAACTTACGCTTAATCGGAGAAGCTAATGACTATGTAGGTAAGGGTATGAATGGCGGAGAAATAATTATTATTCCTAATAATCAATTTTATAAATCAAATTTTCAGACTAATAATGTTATTATTGGTAATACATGTTTATATGGTGCTACTGGAGGGCTTTTATTTGTAAAAGGTCAGGCAGGAGAACGTTTTGCTGTTAGAAATTCACAAGCGCAAGCAGTAGTAGAAGGTGTTGGCGATCATTGTTGTGAATATATGACTGGTGGTGTGGTTGTAGTTTTAGGGAAAACTGGACGTAATTTTGCTGCGGGCATGACTGGTGGACTTGCTTATGTTTTTGATAAAGATAATAATTTTATTGATTATTTAAATTCTGAAATAGTTAAGATACAAAAAGTAATAACTAAATCAGGAGAAATACAATTAAAAAGTTTATTAGAACAACATTTAGTTAAAACTGGAAGTTTAAAAGCAAAAGAAATACTAGAAAACTGGTCTAATTTATTAACCTATTTTTGGCAAGTAGTTCCTCCATCTGAAGCAGATACACCTCAGACTAATCCAAATGTGGATACTTTGATTTTTGATAAGCAAGTTATTATAAAATAAGAAAAATATAAAAAACAATATTATTATATATAATATAATATTGTTTTTTATATTTTTCTTATTTTATATATCAGTAAGATCGAGGAGATAATAATATGGCACATAATGTAAAAATTTATGATACTTGTATTGGGTGTACACAATGTGTAAGAGCATGTCCTTGTGATGTTTTAGAAATGGTTCCTTGGGATGGTTGTAAAGCATTACAAATAGCGTCAGCTCCTAGAACCGAAGACTGTGTGGGCTGTAAACGTTGCGAGACAGCATGTCCTACTGATTTTTTAAGTATTCGTGTCTATTTAGGAGCTGAAACTTCTCGTAGTATGGGCTTAGCATATTAAAGATGAAAAAAGAAATGAGGATAAATAAATTTATCCTCATTTCTTTTTTCATCTTATATTACGATTAACTAAAATAAGGATAAATAACAGGTACAGATATGATTAATTGCAAAACAACAATTCCAAATAGAATTAAACAGGATTTAGAAAAAAAAAAAATTTTAAAACTTATAACAGGTTTAAATAATTTTAATTTAAATAAAATATATAATATTTGTATAGCTGCAAATAAAAATGGTGTAACTTATATAGATATATCATCTGATCCCTATTTAATTAAAGCAATAAAAAAGATAACAGATCTACCGATCTGTGCATCTTCAATTCTTCCAGAAGAGTTATATAAATCTGTAGAAGCTGGGGTAGACCTAATTGAGCTTGGTAATTATGAATCGTTTTATGAAAGAGGACTTATAGTAAATGCAGATCATATAATATATTTAACTAACAAAATAAGATCTAAAATGCCTAATATACCACTAACTGTAACAATTCCATCTTATCTAGAGCTTAAGGAACAAATAAAATTAGCTATCAAATTACAGGATTATGATATAGATTTTTTACAAACAGAAGGTAAATATAAAATCAAATCTCGATATTTATTAGATTATGTAAAATTAGCTTTGCCTACTTTGATTTCTACTGAAAAAATATCTAAATTAGTTAATATACCAATAAT
Source organism: Galdieria sulphuraria (assembly GCF_000341285.1). Lineage (NCBI taxonomy): Eukaryota > Rhodophyta > Bangiophyceae > Galdieriales > Galdieriaceae > Galdieria > Galdieria sulphuraria. Next base: position 22,164 of record NW_005178440.1, read on the forward strand.
TTGTTCGTCTGGAATATCTATGTTTACAGCCCCTTTGGCAACTTATTTCGGAGCCTCTGGCATTGGAGTTGGAAGCCTATTAAATAATGTTAAGCATAAATCTGATCTTGACAACTTAATAAATAATCTTAAATTATCATTATTAGTTGTTATAAAGAATAAAAATAAAGTATTAAATAAATAAGATTTTTATTTGAAATTAGTTTTTAAATTCTATGAATAAACAATTATTAATTGACGAAATAAATAATTTATTACCAGTCGATAATTATGATTTAAGAAAAAGTTTCAATTTTGAGCAACCTATTTTAGATTTGGAAAAAAATATAAAACGAGCTTATTATGTCATTATAAAATACTTAGCTGAAAATAACTCTTCAAATTTTAAAAATCAATCTCTTAGTTTGATTAAGAAATTACAAGAAATCAGAAAAACAAAATACAAAAACTTGAAGCCTATTAATAAATTAAATATAATTAGACAACAAGGCAGGCCTAGCGGCCTTGATATAATTAAACTTATTACAGAAGAATGGATAGAACTATTTGGGGATAGAAAAGGTTTTAATGATAGAGGATTAGTTGCGGGAATAGGTAGAATAGGTGGCAGATCTGTAGTATTAATTGCTCATGAACGCGGCAAAACTCCAATTAGCAAAATGAAAAGGCATTTTGGAATGGCGTATCCGGGTGGCTATCGCAAGGCTTTACGTTTAATGCAACATGCTAATCAATTTAATTTGCCGATATTAACTTTTATTGATACTGCAGGTGCATGGGCTGGATTAGATGCTGAACATTTTGGCCAAAGTGAAGCTATTGCTGTTAACTTAAGAGAAATGTTTAATTTAAATGTACCTATTATTAGTACGATTATAGGAGAAGGTGGTTCTGGTGGAGCTTTAGCAATTAGTATTGCAGATTATTTAATTATGTTTGAGTATAGTATATATTCCGTAGCTTCTCCAGAAGCTTGTTCAGCTATATTGTGGAAAGATCGTTCTAGATATGTAGAGGCTTCAGAATGTTTGAAAATAACTGCAGAAGACTTAAAAATTCTTGGTATTATTGATGAAATAATAGAAGAACCTATCGGTGGTTCTCAAATTAATCCTCTTTTCACTATAAAAAAGCTTAAAGAAATTTTAATAAATAAAATTAAAGAATTAGAAAGTTTCTCTGATAATGAAAGAAAAGATCGGCGTTCTAATAAATTTAGAAAAATTGGTGTTTTCTATGAATAACAAATAAAGAGATAGATTGATAGATTAAGTTAACAATCGGTAAGTACCGATTGTTACTTAATCTATCAATCTATCTCTTTATTTGTTATTCATACATTCACATTTATAGTATTTATTAAATTATATTTAAGGATTTCAGTCCTATTACAGTTGCTGAACTAATAATATGTCCTAAACTCATGCTCGCTAATAATTCAGCTAAATTGATATTAGCAATTAAAGATACTTGATTTTTTTTATTCTGAATACTATATTTGCCTAAAATTATACATATTGTATTAACAACAATAAATATTATACTAGTTGATGCTGATATTAACATATATTTATCCAATATATAAGATATATATTATCTGTATTCTTATTCATTATATAAAAAAATCATAAAAACCAACCATAACTATGCAAACCTTTACCTAAAAAATTTACTCCTAAATAGCATATCCAAACTACTACAAATCCTAAACCTGCTACTACAGCAGATTTTTCTCCTTGCCATGATTTATTGATTCTTGTATGTAAATATATAGCAAAAATAATCCATGTAATTAGAGCCCAAGTTTCTTTAGGATCCCAGCTCCAATATGACCCCCATGCTTCATTTGCCCATACTGCGCCAGAGATAATACCTATTGTTAGAAAAGGAAAGCCTAAACCAATAATTCTGTAACTTAAATTGTCAATAGTAGTTAATAAATTTAGTTTATCTTCATTTTTTAAAATTAATGTATCATTATAGGTTGTAGTTAAATTATTATTTTTCGTGTAGTTTAATTTAGTATTACGAGATAAAAGAAGAAACAAAATTGACAAGAGTGACCCTATTAGTAACATAGCATAACTGATTAATATCACACTTACATGCATAAGTAACCAATTGGATTTTAAAGCTGGTATTAATGGAGAGACTTCTTGCATATATTTTGGTAATAAGAAGCTAGAAAAAGCTAAAGTTAAAGTCCCTACAGGACTAGCTATGGCCCCTATAAGCTTGTGTTTAAATTTAAATTCTAATATTAATTGTATAGTAGTTAAACTCCAACTTAAAAAAAGTAATGATTCATATAAGTTACTTAATGGGAAATATGAATATTTTAACCAGCGATACGCTAATAAGTAAACCAATAAAATATTTGCTAAACTTACCTCAAAATGAGCAAATTTTAGAAAAAATGTTTTCTTAGGAAAAGCTATGATTAACCAATAACAGATCATGCTTATAAATAAAGATAAAAAACTTATATTTAAACAATAGTTATCGATTTGATAATTTAGATTCATAGTTAAAGCTAACATATTTATTTTAAATTAGTATATTTTATTAAATATTTTAATATATTATCATTTAATAACATATATTTTAAAATTTCTAATAGTAATCGTTTCTTTTGCTTTTCATTTAAATTATCTACTATTTGTGAATACAATTTAAGTTTAAATTCTTGTTCTAAACTAAGTCCAAGATAAGAATTATAGTTTTTATTCATTGAATAAATAGCAATTAATAAAATAATTAGTTAAAATTTATTACTAATATAATTCAAAATATAAACTAAATTTATAATATTAAATATTAGTTTATGATATATATTTTTCTTAATAAAGCTAATAAAATATATCGGAGATTGTTTTATGTCTATTCCTCTTTTATATTATCCTCTATCAACCCAAAATCAACGTGTAGAAAGTTTTGAAATTTTATCAAACGAAGAACAATCTAAAATTTATACAACTGATACTCTGCCAAGTGCTTCAGAGATGGATGAATTAATTTGGTCAGCCTACCGTCAAATATTTAGTGAACATCAAATTTTAAAGTTCACAAGACAAAGATTTCTAGAATCTCAATTACGTTTCAATCAAATTAAAGTAAGAGAATTTATTAGAGGGTTGGCTACATCAGATTCGTTTAGAAAATTAAATTATGACGTAAATAATAATTATCGTTTTGTTGAATTATGTGTTCAGAGAATTCTTGGACGAGATATATATAATGAAAAAGAAAAAATCGCTTGGTCAATTGTTATATGTAATAAAGGTATAATAGGTTTTATTGATTGCTTAGTTAATAGTCAAGAATATCTAGAAAATTTCGGTGATAATATAGTTCCTTATCAAAGAAGAAGAATAATTTTTCAACGTGTTAATGGGGAAACTCCATTTAATCTAAAAACTCCAAGATACGGAATGGAATTCAGAGATAAATTAGTTAAACCTCAATTTATTTGGCAAGGAGCTATCCGCAGATTTCGTCCTCAAGAACAAAGACCTAGAGCAGGAGATCCTGTTTTATTTTTAAATATGGTTTATGATTTAAATATTACTCCTAAATTTAATAGATATCCTGGACTAGTCACTCGCTAATATTAATATTTTTATTTAGATGCCTTTAAGTTGGGAAGCTAAAAAAAGAACAAAGTAAATATTTACTTTGTTCTTTTTTTAGCTTCCCAACTTAAAGGCATCTAAATAAAAACCGTAAATTAATCCAATTTTAAAACCATTTACAGAGTTTATAATATTTGTATGTGTTTTTTTTATCAATCGCTTATAGCTTATATAAGCTATAAGTTCATAAAAAGCTATAATAAAGGATGTAAGACATAGACTCCAATCACCCGTCTGAGGATATATTGTACATAATAAGTTAGAAGAAAAAATTCCTAATAATGTATTTACAATAATTAATTGCATAAATATATAAATAATTAATAACTTAGAGAATTAATCATATGATCAAAAGGTAAGTTAACTATATTTTGAGCTTCTTGACTTACTTGTTTTTGTACGATTTTTTTCATTATATTAAGTGCTCTAATAGTAGGCGCAATAGGCACACCTAAAGAATTATAGGTTTCTTTAAGACCATTTAACACTCTTTCATCTAAGACTGACGGATCATCAGCTAACATACTATAAGTGGCATATCTCAGATAATAATCTAGGTCTCTTATACATGCTGCATATCTTCTTGTTGTATAGGCATTACCGCCTGGTCTTAATAATTCAATATATTCTTCAAACAACTCAGCACTGGTTTCTTTAAGAATTAAAACTGATTGTTCATTAATAAATTTTATAAGATCAATACGTAAATTAGCTGATTTAAAATAAATTTCTAATTTATTAATAGCTTCTATATCTAAATATTTTCCCTTAAAATCGTAACTTTCTAAAGTTTTATTTATAATATCTTTCATGATTAAACTTTCCTCATAATAAAATCTATACAAAAATTATAACAATTAATGTTTATAATTTACAAATTATAAAAGAATATTAAAAAAAAAAAAAACTAAACTCTTAAGAGTTTAGTTTTTTTTTTAACCATTTATTTCTACTTTATCTAAAGCAACTGGTAAAGATACTTCACTTGCTAAATCTAGAGGAAAGTTATGTGCATTACGTTCATGCATTACTTCTATTCCTAAATTTGCACGATTTAAAATATCAGCCCAAGTATTAATTACTCTTCCTTGAGAATCAACAACAGATTGATTAAAATTAAATCCATTTAAGTTAAATGCCATTGTGCTGATACCTAAAGATGTGAGCCAAATACATACTACTGGCCATAAAGCTAAGAAGAAATGTAATGAGCGTGAATTATTAAAGCTTGCATATTGGAAAATTAATCTTCCAAAATAACCATGAGCAGCAACGATGTTATAAGTTTCATATTCTTGGCCAAATTTATAACCATTGTTTGCAGACTCATTCTCTGTTGTTTCACGTATCAAACTTGAAGTTACAAGAGAGCCGTGCATTGCACTAAATAATGAACCTCCAAATACACCAGCAACACCCATCATATGAAACGGATGCATTAAAATATTATGTTCAGCTTGGAAAACTAACATAAAATTAAAAGTACCAGAAATACCTAATGGCATACCATCTGAAAAACTACCTTGTCCAATAGGATAGATAATAAATACAGCTGTGGCTGCAGCAACAGGAGCTGAGAAAGCTACGGCTATCCAAGGACGCATTCCAAGACGATAGCTTAATTCCCATTCACGTCCCATATATGCACAAATTCCAATAAAGAAGTGCAAAACTATTAATTCATAAGGACCGCCATTATATAGCCATTCATCTAAAGATGCTGCTTCCCAAATAGGATAGAAATGTATTCCTATTGCATTAGATGTAGGTACAATAGCACCAGTTATAATATTATTTCCATATAACAATGATCCTGAAACTGGTTCTCTAATACCGTCTATATCAACTGGTGGAGCAGCTATAAATCCAATTATAAATACAGATGTAGCTGTTAGTAATGTAGGGATCATTAATACTCCAAACCAACCTATGTAGAGACGATTTTCTGTGCTAGTAATCCAAGAACAAAAACGTTCCCATAAGCTTGCTGTTTGACGTCTTTCTAATGTAGCTGTCATATACGTTTCTTTTTAAATTATTCTTCTTCTTCCCAAGCTTTATTTAGCTTGTTAATCATTATTATAAGTTAAATTAGTAATTTTGTAAATATATAATCATATACATATACCTATAATAAGACTATTCAATTATAGTACACTAGGTAGAATTAAATATGAATAATATAGATAATAATACAGATGGAGAGACTCGAACTCTCATGAATTAAAATCATTAGATCCTAAATCTAACGCGTCTACCAATTTCGCCACATCTGCAGAAATAGTTTATATTATACTCAATATAGTATATATATATAGTATATATCCTCAGTAGCTCAGCGGTAGAGCGGTCGGCTGTTAACCGATTGGTCGTAGGTTCAAATCCTACCTGAGGAGTTAATCTTTATTTATTGTTAACTATTATATAAGGTAATATATAAGAATATCTTAGTTTTTAGTATACATAAAATATATCATATATAATTAAATATTATAAACTATGTTTAATAGAAAAAAAAATTATATTATTTGGTCAATATTAAAATTTAGTAGTAATTTAAATTTTGCTGTTATATTATTATTTACAATAGCATTTACAAGTTTTTTAGGAACAATTATAGAACAAAATCAGTCAATAGAATATTATAAAATAAATTATCCAGAATATTATATTCCTTTATTTTCTTGGAAGACAATTCTAGTTTTAGGTTTGCACAAAATCTATACTAGTTGGTGGTATATTTTATTATTAATTTCATTGGGGATTAGCCTTTTAAGTTGTACATTTTTAAATCAATTGCCATTATTAAATTTGGCTAAGATAATTAAGTTTTATTCTAATCTTAATACATTAAAGAATTTTCCTTTAATTATCGAGATTAAAAATAATATCTTATCAAAATATATATATCATTTTTTACAAAAACGGTATGTTATTCTTCAACATAAAAATCAATTATATTTTTATAATGGATTGTTTAGTAAAATAGCTCCGATTTTTGTACACATTAGTATCATATTAATTTTAATCGGAGCTATTTTAGGTTTTTTAATGGGTTTTACAGTTCAAGAAATGATTGTGGAAACAGAGAATTTTCATCTTCAAAATATCATAAATGCCGGGCCTTTAAGTAAAATTCCGCAAAATTTTTTCCTAAAGATTAATAAATTTTGGATAGACTATAATAATGATGGCAGTATATCACAATTTTTTTCAGATATATTGCTGTATGATAATTTAGGGAATAAATTATATGATAAAAGAATATCTGTAAATAATCCACTAAGATATAAAAATATTACCTTCTATCAAACTGATTGGAATTTACAAGCAATTAGATTAGATATCAATAATATGCATTTAGAATTACCTTTGATTGAAGTAGTAAGAAAGAATAATAAAATTTGGATTAGTCAAATTCAATTAGATCATAAAAACTTTTATATAGTAGTTGAAAAATTGAATGATATTATTTATCTTTATGATGAAAATAAGTATTTAATAAATACATTAAAAATTAATGAAGATAAAAGAATTAGTTTAGATGATATTAACGACAATGTTAGTTTAAAAGTAAAAAAAATTATTCCTAGTACGGGTATACAGATTAAATCCGATCCTGGTTTAGCTATAGTATATTTAGGTTTTTTTCTATTAATGATTAGTACGGTTGTTAGCTATTTTTCATTTAACCAAATTTGGTTATTAATAAATGATAAAAACAGTATTTACTTAACAGGACAAACCAATAGAGCTAAAATTAGTTTTAAACAATATTTATTAAAAATCACAAAAAAAATGTAGAAAATTCTTCAATAATTTTTTTACCACTAACAGTTAAAATACTTTCAGGATGAAATTGAATACCATAAACATTCTTATATATAGAATGATTTATTCCCATAATAATATGGTCATCGCTCCAAGCATTTACACATAAAGAATTAGGTAAATTTTTATTATCTACGATTAGACTATGATAACGAGTTGCAATTAGTGGATTTTCTATATTAGCAAAAAGATTACTATCGTTATGATATACAGGTGATGTTTTACCATGTTTTAATAATGGAGCAGAGATAATTTGGGCACCATAAGCGTAAGCAATACTCTGATGCCCAAGACAAATTCCTAGAATAGGTAATGTCGGAGCAAAATATTGAATTAGTTTAATACATTGTTCCGAATCTTCTGGCCTGCCTGGACCTGGTGAAATAACTATACCTCTTATATCAAGATTATATAACTCTGAAATAATGATTTCATCATTTTTTTTTATTTTTATATCAAAGCCTTGTTCACCTATGTATTGTACTAAATTATAAGTGAAGCTATCATAATTATCTATTATTAATATTGTCATGAATCTTTATTATACTTATATTATTATCAATTATTATTAGTAAAGATCCCTTCATAGGGAGAACTATTTACACCATATTGTGTTGATCTTATTAAACCTGATAAATAAGCGATTCTTCCACTCTTAATCGCTAAATTCATTGCTAATGCCATTTGAGGAGGGTTTTTTGCTTTTGCTATAGCTGTATTTGTTAATATTCCTGCTGCTCCTAGTTCCATGGCTTTAGAAGCTTCACTTGGGGCTCCTATCCCTGCATCTATTATTACAGGTATTTTAGCGTTTTCTATAATAATTTGAATGTTGGAAATATTTTGTAAACCTTGTGCAGAGCCTATAGGAGATCCTAATGGCATTATAGTAGCACATCCAATTGATTCTAGTTGCTTTGCTAGAATTGGATCCGCATTAATATAAGGTAATACTGTAAATCCTTTATTTACTAATACTTCTGCCGCTTTTAATGTTCCTATAGGATCAGGTAAAAGATATTTTGAATCAGGAATGACCTCAAGCTTAACAAAATTATTATTTTCTTGACCGATGGTTTTAGCTATTTCTCTTCCAAGATTAGCTATTCTAATAGCTTCATCTGATGTTTTACAGCCTGCTGTATTTGGTAGCAACCATAAATTTTTCCAATTTAAACGCTTTAAAAGAATATTAAGTCCTGAAATATGGTTATTTTGCGCTCTTCTAATTGCTATCGTAATTATATTACAATCACTATATATTATGCTTTGTATTGCTTCTTCTATGTTTCTATATTTGCCAGTGCCTACTAATAATCGAGACTTAAAAGAATAATTATTAATAATTAAATGATCATTATTTATTTGTGAACTAATTATATGCTTATCGTTGAGAGATACCATAAATTTTATATTATATATATTATATTAATTATGTTATATAACAAAAAATATTATTAAATTTTATGGCTAGAGTGTATTGTTATTACTTAGTGAAAAGATAGAGTGGGAAAAATAACAACCACTGCTAATTGAGGAATGTGCCTTGCCAAATTAGGTTATGAGACTATTTTAATTGACGCTGATATAGCTCTACGAAATTGAGATTTATTATTAGGATTAGAAAATAGAGTTATTTATACAGCTTTAGAAGTATTTTCAGGAAAATGCAGTTTAGAGCAAGCTTTAACTAAAGATAAACATTATAATAGATTAAGTTTATTATCTACCTCATAAAATCATACTAAAAATGATATCACTGGAGACAATATGCGTTTTCTTATTAGTCTTCTTGATCAGCAAGCAGATTATATATTAATAGATTCTTCAGCTGGAATAGAAAAAGGCTTTTATCGTGCTATTAGTTTAGCTCAAGAAGTTTTGGTTCTTACTACACCTGAAATCACCTCATTCATAGACGATGATAGAGTCATTGGATTACTTGAATCTCATAATATTTAATAATATTAGTTTAATTATTAATCGTATTCGTTATAAAATGATTAGGCAAAATGAAATGATATTATTACAAGATGTAATTAAATTACTGGCAATTCCATTAATTGGTGTGATTCCATAAGATGAAAATTTATTATTTCTACTAACAAAGGTGAACCCATTGTTTTAGAAGAACATTTTTCGTTATCATCTTTAGCCTTTGAAGATAGATATTGCAAGACGATTAAACGGACAAAAGATTGAGGTTAAGAATTCAGATTATTGTTATCCTATACATCTTGAGTTCTAAAAAAAAAATTTTTTAAGTAATTTTAATACTTAAATTTTACTGTTGTATTAAATAGCAAATGATTATACTAATTATTATTTATATATAATAATATAATATTTATAAAATAAAAAAAAAAGATTATGAAGAAAGTCCTTATAATCTAAAAAAACGACTTAAATTTATTTTAGCTTATGAGAGTTTAGCAATAAATTCTAATATGTTAGAAAAAATGCGCATGGAGAATTTAAATGTAGTATCAAAATATGTTGAACTTGATCTTAAAAAAATTGAATTTTCTCTTGAAACAAATAATAAAATTAAAACGATATCTTTAATAGCTAATATCTGTATTAAAAGAGTTATTTATCTTGACAAAGTTTAAATAATATTATATTATAATTTAATTATGTTTCTTCATATATAATATATACTTAGTATTATATAAATAATAATAAATAAATTTATATTAAATTAATCATATGGATAATCATATGGATAACAATAATACTAAAAAGAAAAAAACAGTGCACGTAGGTCGTAGTAGAATATTTTGGCCTAGAGATCATAAACTTCACCAAGAAGATATAGAACAATCTGAAGGTACTACAAGCACTAAAGGTCGTCAGTTTATTAATTTAACACAAGATATGATGGAAGCTGTTCTAAAAGAGCAGTCTAAACTAAATCATCCTTTCTTGAGAGATCCTGAGGTAATAATGGAGCCATTAATGCCGGCTTCTTACACTTTGATATCTTTTTCTATGGTAGCCATTGTTAGCTCAACTATAAGTTATACACTACAAAATATACGTAAACGTTTTTCTAAAAAGGGCAAGAAAATTATTTTTATTGTGCCTATTAGAATTCGTGTTATGATTTTATATATTTATTTTCTATTATTTTTAGAAATTAATGCATCATTTATGGAAATTTTATGTTTTAGTATGCTTAATAAAAATTTATATGCATTCTTTATGTTTAATTTGCTTAAGATTTATACTGAATTTCCATATTTTACCATGGGCTTTTTAACATTTCTAAATATATTTTTTGTAGTGAGAAAAAAGGTTTTATTACTTAATATTTTTCGTTTTCATATTATGAATGCTTTATTAATTGGATTACTACATACTTTAATAATGCAATTTTATTTGAGATTACCTGAGCAATTTTTACAGGGATTTGTAGGAAGAAATATTGGGTTACTTATATATTTTTTTATGATGTCTTTATTAGGACGTTGTTTTTTAGCTGCAATTAGGGGCAAATATACTAAAATTGCTTTTATTTCTACAGCAGCTAGAAAATATATTACAGACCAAGCTCGTGGAATTTTAAGACAATGGGAAGAAGAAAGAAGAGCTATGGAATATCAAAAAAAATTAAAAGATAAAGATGAAAAAGATACGAAATAATATTACAAACATCTTATATAATTAATAATCATTACATCCATTAATATATGAATATAAAACAGCAACAGAGAAAAAAATTTATTGATTATGAAACTGTTTATTTAATTAAACCCGATTTAAATGAAATTCAATTCTTAAATTTAGTGCAGTATTTACAGCAATTATTAATAAATAATAAAGCTCAAAATGTTGTAAGTAAAAGTAAAGGAAAAATTAAATTGTCATATACTATTAATAATTACAATGAAGAGAATTGTATTGAAACTAGCTTCATTGCAAACGCTATAGGTCATAGAAGTATTTGAAAAATATTTAAAAGAAAATGAAAATATTTTACGATATATTAGTTTCAAAAAGATTTTTTTTTATAAAGAATAAAACCTTGGTGCTGAGCTATTTTCCCAAAGGGCTTCCCCTTTAGTATCGTTGCCGCTGTAGCGTTTCACAGCCGAGTTCGGAATGGAATCAGAGTGGTTCCACTACGCTATGAGCACCAAGGTATAATTTTATGCTATAAATTCTATATTGTTTCTTTGTTTCTTGTTAAAATCATAAGTAAAAATGAATAAATGATTCAAACCCTCGGTCTATTAGTACATTTCAGCTTAATGTATTACTACACTTACACTTAATGCCTATTTAACGGCTAGTCTTGCCGTGACCTTACCCGTTTATAACGGTGAGAGTACTCATCTTGAGGTAGGCTTCCCACTTAGATGCTGTCAGCGGTTATCCCTTCTGTACTTAGTTACCCAGCGTTTA
>NW_005178440.1:35279-35574 GCF_000341285.1 Galdieria sulphuraria
CATCGACTACGCTTTTCAGCCTCACCTTAGGTCCTGACTAACCCTCTGCGGACGAACCTTCCAGAGGAATCCTTGGGTTTTCAGGGCATTGGATTCTCACCAATGTTTTCGCTACTCAAGCCGGCATTCTCACTTCTGCTTCGTCCACGTCCGTTTACACTAACGCTTCAACCTAAAGCAAAACGCTCCCCTACCGATGTTTAGAAACATCTCACATTTTCGGCAAATTACTTAGTCCCATTAATTTTCGATGCAGGATCACTTGACCAGTGAGCTATTACGCACTCTTAAAGGA
>NW_005178440.1:36438-37065 GCF_000341285.1 Galdieria sulphuraria
GTTTTCCTTTTCGCTCGCCGCTACTAGGGGAATCGCTTTTGCCTTTCTCGTTCTTTAGTTACTAAGATGTTTCAGTTCACTAAGTTCGCTCTTGTCTACCTATATATTCAGTAGACAGTATAAAGAGTTGCCTCATTCGGGAACCTCCGGATCAAAGCTTGCTTCCAGCTCCCCGAAGCATTTCGTTGGTAGCCACGCCCTTCATCGCTTCTGGATGCCAAGGTATCCACCCTAAGCCCTTATTCATTTGAATCATTTATTTTTGTACTTATCTTTTTTTCTCTTTGGCTGGAGGTAAGCGGATTCGAACCGCTGACATCTGCCTTGCAAAAGCAGCGCTCTACCAACTAAGCTATACCCCCTTTGGGTTATCCTGGATTTGAACCAGGGACCTCACCCTTATCAGGGGTGTGCTCTAACCAACTGAGCTAATAACCCTTATCTGAATCAAAAGTTTTTTCTCTTTAACACTGTAGAGAGGACTATTCTCTCTGCGGCATCCGTCGGCAGTTGCGGAGATTTAGCGCGCTAGCCCTGCCTTAAGCATCCTCCTCCATTAAGGTTAGAGTAATGATTTCGGACATGGCCAGCTCCCATGGCGGGACGGGGGGTGCGTACAACACCCGG
>NW_005178440.1:38184-58168 GCF_000341285.1 Galdieria sulphuraria
CTACGAGATTTAGCCGCGAGCTCATCCCCAGGCAGATAAATCTTTTTCACCAATAATGGCATATGGGGTTTTAGCAATCGTTTCCAACTGTTATCCCCCTCCTAGAGGTAGATTCTCACGTGTTACTCACCCGTCCGCCACTAGAATAAAATTCTCGTACGACTTGCAGGTGTTAGAAAGACCGCCAGCGTTAATCCTGAGCCAGGATCAAACTCTCCATTATTTTTCAATACTAGTTAATAATTTGTTCTTTTTTCCTCTTGATTCAGATAAGAGCTAATAATTTATTCTAAAGATCCATAATAATACAGTATAAGATCTTTTATTATTTGTCAAGTGCTAAGTTAATAAATTTTACTATAAAATACTATTATATAATCTTAATTTTTCATTCTATTTTTTTTTTTTTTTTTAGAATTAAATTCTTGTATTTATTATGACTTCTTTTTATATAAAAAAAGGAATAACATTCTCTTCTATTGTTTATAATCATAATTATAAATTTTATCCAGTATTATCAATGGACAATATTCGAGGTAAAGAAAAAATTTTAATTGCAGATGATGAATCAAGTATTAGACGTATACTAGAAACACGTCTATCTATAATTGGATATGAAGTACTGACTGCACCTGATGGTGAATCTGCTTTATTTTTATTTCATAAAGAACATCCAAATCTTGTAGTTTTAGATGTTATGATGCCTAAAATAGATGGATATGGAGTTTGTCAAGAAATTCGTAAAGAATCTGATATACCAATAATTATGTTAACAGCACTTGGAGATGTAACTGATCGAATTACTGGTTTAGAATTAGGAGCAGATGATTATGTAGTTAAACCTTTTTCACCTAAGGAATTAGAAGCTCGTATTAGATGCGTATTAAGACGAGTTGATAAATTTTATTTTTCTAACACATTTACTAATTCAGGCATATTTAATATCGGGTTTTTAAAAATTGATATTAATCGTAAACAGGTTTATAAAAATGAAGAAAGAATACGATTAACAGGTATGGAATTTAATTTACTCGAATTACTAATTAGTAATTCAGGAGAACCATTATCTAGAACAGCTATTTTAGAAGAAGTTTGGGGATATACTCCTGAAAGACATTTAGATACTAGAGTTGTAGATGTACATATCTCAAGGCTTAGAGCGAAGTTAGAAGATGACCCTAGCAATCCAGAATTGATTTTAACCTCAAGAGGTACAGGATATTTATTCCAACGTATAATAGAAATTAATAAAAATTATAATCCACTTATTCAATTACAAAGGATTTAAATTATTAATTTACATTAACAAACTTACTGAAGTTAAAAATTTTTATTTTTGAAATTATAATAAATTATGTATGAACTATTAAATTTTTAAGAAAAGTAAAACTTTTTATTATTTTTTAATATTTATTATTAAACAATTTATATAGAATTTTGATTAAATTATATTTTTTAAATCTTAACTTAAATATACAATATCGTACAATGTATAAAATTTAGATTAATTATATATATAAAGCATACTTAAATAAAGTTTTGGGAGAATATTTATGACTATAGCTATAGAAAGAAATATACAAAGAGGGTGGTTCGACTTAGTTGATGATTGGCTAAAACGTGATCGATTTGTCTTTATTGGATGGTCAGGTTTGCTACTTTTTCCATGTTCATATCTAGCTCTAGGTGCCTGGTTTACAGGTACAACTTTTGTTACTTCTTGGTATACGCATGGTTTAGCTTCTTCTTATTTAGAAGGATGTAATTTTTTAACCGCTGCAGTATCAAGTCCTGCAAATAGTATGGGACACTCATTATTATTTTTATGGGGACCAGAAGCTCAAGGTGATTTTACTAGATGGTGTCAAATTGGAGGTCTTTGGACTTTTACTGCTTTACATGGTGCTTTTGCCTTGATAGGTTTTTGTTTGCGTCAATTTGAAATAGCCAGATTAGTCGGAATTAGGCCATACAATGCAATAGCTTTTTCAGGACCAATTGCAGTTTTTGTTTCAGTATTTCTTATTTATCCACTTGGGCAAGCTAGTTGGTTTTTTGCTCCTAGTTTTGGAGTTGCAGCTATCTTTCGATTTATTTTATTTTTACAAGGTTTCCATAATTGGACTTTAAATCCATTTCATATGATGGGTGTTGCTGGAATACTCGGAGGAGCATTACTTTGTGCTATTCATGGAGCGACTGTAGAGAATACATTATTCGAAGATGGCGAAGCTGCTAATACTTTCAGGGCTTTTACACCAACACAATCAGAGGAAACTTATTCAATGGTTACGGCTAATCGTTTTTGGTCACAAATTTTTGGTGTTGCATTTTCTAACAAAAGATGGCTACATTTTTTTATGCTATTTGTGCCAGTTACAGGATTATGGACAAGCTCTATTGGTATCATAGGACTTGCATTAAATTTACGTGCATATGATTTTGTCTCTCAAGAATTACGTGCCGCAGAGGACCCAGAATTTGAGACTTTTTATACTAAAAATTTACTTCTAAATGAAGGTATAAGAGCATGGATGGCAACACAAGATCAACCACATGAAAATTTTGTATTCCCAGAGGAGGTTTTACCACGTGGAAATGCCCTTTAATAATCGTATTGAGTTAGCAGGTAGAAGTATTGAATCCACAGGCTATGCCTGGTGGGCAGGTAATGCTCGTTTAATAAATGTGTCTGGTAAATTATTAGGAGCTCATGTAGCTCATGCAGGTCTAATCGTTTTTTGGACCGGTGCAATGACTTTGTTTGAAGTTGCGCATTTTTTACCAGAAAAACCCTTATATGAACAAGGTTGTATCTTATTGCCTCATTTAGCTACTTTAGGTTGGGGTGTAGGACCTACTGGTGAAATTATTAATACTTATCCTTATTTTGTAATAGGAGTTTTACATTTAGTTTCTTCAGCAGTATTAGGATTTGGAGGACTGTATCATTCTCTTATAGGTCCAGAAATACTAGAAGAATCATACCCATTTTTTGGATATGATTGGAGAGATAAAAATAAGATGACAACAATTTTAGGTATTCATTTAATTTTATTAGGAATTGGAGCTTTTTTGCTAGTTATAAAAGCTATGTTCTTTGGTGGAGTTTATGATACATGGGCTCCTGGTGGAGGAGATGTACGTTATATTAATAATCCAACCCTAAACCCGTTAGTAATTTTTGGCTATCTTTTAAAATCTCCGTTCGGAGGAGATGGATGGATTATCAGTGTCAATAATATGGAAGATTTAATTGGTGGGCATATTTGGATTGGTTTAATTTGTATTGGCGGAGGTATATGGCATATTTTAACTAAACCTTTTGGATGGGCAAGAAGAGCTTTTGTATGGTCAGGTGAAGCCTATTTATCATATAGTTTAGCTGCATTATCATTAATGGGTTTTATAGCATGTATTTATGCATGGTATAATAATACAGCTTACCCAAGTGAATTTTATGGACCAACAGGACCGGAAGCATCTCAATCTCAAGCTTTCACCTTTTTAGTTAGAGATCAACGTTTGGGAGAAAATGTAGCTTCAGCTCAGGGGCCAACTGGTCTTGGAAAATACTTAATGAGATCTCCAAGCGGAGAGGTTATTTTTGGTGGAGAAACTATGAGATTTTGGGATTTAAGAGCGCCTTGGTTAGAACCTTTAAGAGGTCCAAATGGATTAGATCTAAATAAAATAAAAAATGATATTCAGCCATGGCAAGAAAGAAGAGCAGCTGAATATATGACTCATGCACCATTAGGATCAATTAATTCAGTAGGTGGTGTAGCAACTGAGATTAATTCATTTAATTATGTATCTCCACGCTCATGGTTAACAACTTCACATTTTGTGTTAGGATTTTTTTTATTTGTTGCACATTTATGGCATGCAGGAAGAGCAAGAGCTGCTGCTGCTGGATTTGAAAAAGGTATCAATAGAGAAAATGAACCAGTGCTTTCAATGAAATTAATAGATTAAAAAAATATCTTGCTCTATAGCTATTAATATAGCTATAGAGCAAGATATTTTTTTTTGGAAATTAGACAAGTCCTAAGAAATGTAGGACGCCTTTTCCTGTTAAAAGCTCAGTTACTAACGCTGATACAAATCCAATCATAGCTAGTCTTCCGTTCCAATTCTCTGCTCCTGTCGTAAAGCCCCAACTCCATGTATTACGATCTTTATTTTGCATGACTTAATTCCTTTTTTTTGACTTTTAATTTTAAATCAATAAAATTCACTATTATAATTATAACATAAATTTTATAAATTTCAATATTAGTTTCAATTTTAAAAACAAAATCAGTTAAAATTAATTAGACAAATTTTAATCTTCTATATTATAATGTTCATATAAATAATTTTTATCTATAATATAATCATACACTAACTATGTTAATGTTTATATTGTTTGTTATACTTAAAATTATTCTTGGTGTTGTTACAGAATTTTGTAGAATATACTTATTTGCTTTATCAATTAGAGTGTTTTTAGCATGGATAGTTACTATTAATTGGTATGCACAGCCTTATATTGTCTTAAAGAAATTGACAGATCCTTATTTAAATTTATTTAGAGGTACTCTACCATTAATTTTAGGTATGGATTTTTCCAGTATGTTAGGCTTTCTATTTTTAGAATGTTTAATACAATTACTAGAAAGTATTTATATTGAAATAATATATTAAAATTTTAAATAATATAAAAAAATATGTTAAAAATCAGATTAAAAAGATGTGGAAGAAAAAAACAAACAAGTTTCAAAATAGTCGTTATGAATAATCTTGATAAAAGAGATGGTCAGGCAATCGAAGAATTAGGTTTTATAAATCCACGAACCAAAGAAAAGTACCTAAATATTAATAAGATTAATCACTATTTAAGTTTTGGTGCAAAGCCCACTAAAACAGTATTTGATATATTAAATAAAGCTAAAATCTTATAAAGTAATAAATAACTATATGTTAATGTACAGAAATAATAGTTATGACAATCTAGATATATTACTCTTTACTATGGAATGTTTGGAAAATTCTATCTTATCTAAAATTATTAACTTTATTAATATAAATGACTATCCCAAAGAATATATAAATGATCTTATTGAATTTAAAATGAATAGTTCACTAAAAATCACTAAATCAACTAATAAGTATAAAATTAATAAATTCAATGAGATATTTAATATTTATGAAATAATTAACCTTTACATTAACAAAAACCATATTAAATATATTATTTTTAAATTACTATATATTAATGACAAAAAACATCTTAATCAAAAAATAACTGATAAACAAGAAGAATTAATAAATGCATATTTTAATAAATATAGATTTTATTTTAGATTGTTTTATCCTATTACATTAATAGGAAAAGATAAATTTTTTAATGATGAATATATAAATCAAATTGCTATTAATAGTCTATTATGTTTATATATAAATTGTTTTGCAGACGGGTTAATAAAAATATGGAAGTTCGTAAATAATAACCATCTATTACAAGGTAATATTTATACCTTGTAATAGATGGTTATTATTTATGAACTTCCATATTTTTATTCATCTCATCTACTACTAGACACTCAGTTGTTAGAATCATTCCGGCAATAGAAGATGCATTTTGTAACGCAGATCTCGTTACCTTAGCTGGATCAATAATACCTGACTCATACATATTTACAAATTGACTAGTAGAAGCATCATATCCTATAGAAAAATCTTGATTTTTTATTTCATCAACAATAATAGCTCCATTTTTCCCTTCATTTTGTACAATACGTTTTAAAGGTGCTGTTATAGCTTTTTCTACAATTAATGCACCTATTAATTCATCTTCTTTTAAAATACCCTTTGCCCACTTAAATAAATCATTAGCTAAATGTACTAATGTAGATCCACCACCTGGTACTATACCCTCCTCAATTGCAGCCTTAGTTGCATTTATAGCATCTTCCAAACGTAATTTTTTATCTTTCATTTCAGTTTCTGTAGCAGCACCTACCTTAATAACAGCGATCCCTCCTCCTAATTTGGCAAGTCTCTCTTGTAATTTCTCTTTCTCATATGATGAATCAGTAATTTCAATTTGTTTACGAATTTGTTCACATCTAGATTTAACACTATTTTCATTAGCATTAGATATAATAGTTGTAGATTCTTTATTTACAATAACTTTATTAGCCTGACCAAGCATTGATAAATCAACTTTATCTAGACTTAAACCTGCATCTTCTGTAATTAATTGCCCTCCTGTTAATATAGCGAGATCTTCTAAAATTGATTTTCTCCTATCTCCAAAGCCTGGAGCTTTGACAGCTACAACGTTTAATATTCCTCTTAATTTATTAACAATTAATGTGGCAAGTGCTTCTTTTTCTACATCTTCAGCTATTATTAGAAGTGGTTTATTTGTTTTAGCAATTTGCTCCAAGATTGGTAAAAGATCTTGTTGAACAAGTGTTATTTTTTTATCTGTTATTAAAACATATGCACTTTCTTGAACTACTTCCATTCTCTCACTATCTGTTACAAAATATGGGGAAATATATCCTCTTTCAAATTTCATACCTTCTTTAATTTCTAATTCCGTTATAGTTGATTTCCCCTCTTCTATAGAAATTACACCTTCACGCCCTACTTTTTCAATTGCATCTGCAATCATTTTTCCTATATTTTCATCATTACCTGAAGAAATTGTTGCTACTTGAGTAATAGCTTTATTGTCTTCAACAGGACGCGAATATTCAGAAATTTTATTAACAATAAACTGAGTGGCTTTATCTATTCCTCTCTTTAAAGCTATAGGATTAGCTCCTGCAGAAACATTTCTCATTCCCTGTTTTACAATGGCATGTGCTAATACAGTAGATGTAGTCGTACCATCACCAGCAACGTCATTTGTTTTAGAAGCTGCTTGTCTAATTAAGGCTACACCTGTATTCTCTATATGATCCTCAAGTTCAATCTCTTTGGCAATAGTTACACCATCATTTATTATTTGGGGAGAACCATATTTTTTTTCAATTACAACATTACGTCCTTTAGGTCCTAAAGTAACAGAAACAGCTTCAGTAAGTATATCGATTCCTTTTTCTAAAGCTTTGCGTGCATTTTCTTGATATAAAATCTGTTTAGTCATAATTGTTTTAATATATAAAGATAAAAATGTTAAAACATATAGAATAAAATTATTAATATTAAAATATTAAATAATATTGTTATAAAAAGTGCGGTTTTCTGAACTATATTGAAAATAATAAATTATTTTTATTATAATATTACTTATCTTGAGTATATTAAGTTATTACTCTGATTTAAATTACAAAGAATTTATATATACTATAATTATTTTATAAATAAGGGCTTGTAGCTCAGTGGAACAGAGCACATGGCTACGAACCATGGTGTCGGGGGTTCGAATCCCTCCTTGCCTGAGTTCATATATAAAATATATTTATAATTATAATGAGGTGTAGCCAAGCGGTAAGGCAGCGGACTTTGACTCCGCGATTCGTAGGTTCGAATCCTACCACCTCAGGTAATCTAACTTTATACGAGACTGAATGGATTTGAACCATTGACCTAATGTTTAGGAAACATTTACTCTATCCAACTGAGCTACAGTCTCTTATTTTTTACAATAAATATTATCTATATAATACAATAATATTATGTAATATAAAATATAAATATACATAATATGTTTTAGAAAAAATTATACATTAAATTATGGCATCTATTCAGTTTATAACAGGCCTTGATGAAAAAGAAATTCCCGATATAAAACTAACTAGATCAAAAGATGGGAAAACTGGTACAGCTACATTTATTTTTACAAATCCAAATGTTTTTCAAAAAACTTCTAAAGATCAAGCTGATATTACAGGAATGTATTTAATTGATGAAGAAGGAGAAATGGTAACTAGAGAAGTAAATGCAAAATTCGTTAATGGTAAACCTTATAAAATTGAAGCTTTATATATTATAAAAAATAATGATGAATGGGATAGATTTATGCGTTTTATGGACCGATATGCAAAAGAAAAAGGTTTAGTCTTTACTAAATCATCTGATACATAAAAAAATATATGGTATCTTGAAGATACCATATATTTTTTTATGTAAGACATAAGCCGGGTTTAGTTCTTGAAATTTCTTTTCAAGGGTGGTTATTTATCTTAAAGTATTTATTACTAAATACTTTATGCGGTTTTTCAAGCACAAAATTTATTTTTAGCTTTAAATCATATAGACCTTGCTTTTTATTGAGGCTTACTGCCATAATATTTCACAATATTAGAGGTAATATACCGTTGCAACTTTAATAACTTTAAATTAAAGTTATTAGAATATTTTCTGTAGTGCTTTGCTAATGATCTATCATTCTGGAATTTATCCAGCAATATTTTCAACTTAAAGCCCGGACTTTCCTCAGTAATATAAAAGTTTTTATATACTGCAACCACCTACGCTTACAATACATAACTTTATACGATTTATCCTCCTCCAACAAGAGTTAATATTTCTAGTTTATCACCTTCTCTTAAATTTGTAACAGACCATAAATTTTTAGATATAATCTCCATATTATATTCTACAACAATTAAATTGATATCAAAATTTAAATATTTGATTAACTCACTTATAGTCATATAAGGTGAACAATAATAGTTTTTTCCATTAATATATATTAATATAGATTTCATAAATCAATAAATCTTAAAAAATTTTTATTAATTAATTTTTGGTGGATGTAGCCAAGTGGTAAGGCAATGGATTGTGGCTCCATCAATCGCGGGTTCAAATCCCGTCATTCACCCTACTTTAAGATATTGAAACTATTATTCAATAATTAAATTATTTTTTATTGCATATCGTACTAACTCAGTACGACTTCTTGTAAAGGTTTTATTAAATAATCGACTTACATATTTTTCTACATTACGAGAACTTATATTTAATTTGCGTGCAATTTCTTTATTCATAAGACCAGCAACAACTAAATTTAAAATTTGTTGTTCTTTAGTTGTTAAAGAGAATATTTTCAATCCTTCTATTTGAGAATCTGCTTTTAACAAGTTTTTAATATCTGATGACCAAAATACATCTGGATCCTGGTTTTGCTCTTTTAATCTCGTTAAAATATTATTTATTATTGATAATAATTCCTCAGGATCAATAGGTTTTACTAGATAGCTATTACAACCAATATTATAAGCTTTTATACGATCTTCTGTCATACCTTTTGCACTTAATAATATTACTGGTATTAATTTAAATCTTATATCTTTCCTTATTTTTTTTAAAAATTCATAACCATTAATTCCAGGTAAAATTATATCAGCAATAATTAAGTCAGGAAAATTTCTATTAATGATAGAAAAAGCTTCGCGAACATCCTTAGCTAAAATGATTTCGAAGTTATATTCTTGTAGATACTTTTTTAATGATTGACGAATACTTAATTCATCATCAATAACAAGTAATTTATATTTCATACAATTTAATATAATAATATCATATGAAAATTAAATTTATTTCTAATTGCAAAGATAACAATTATAAGCATTTATTTATAGATAATAATGTAATACTAGATAATCTAATGAAAAATTCTTTGTGTTTAGAAATTGATAAATACGAAAAACTTTATTTTACTATATCAGATCTAAAATACTATTTCCTCATAACGAAAGGAACAATAAGAATTAGTAAAATATATAATAATGGTGCCAAATTTACATTTATCTTTTTAAAGGAATATGATTTATTCGGTAAATTTGGCGAAATAAAAAAAAACAATTCATCTCTTATATATGAATTAGAGGCATTAGAAAATACTTATTTACTAAAAATATCAATA
The DNA here is from genome assembly GCF_000341285.1 of Galdieria sulphuraria. Taxonomy (NCBI): domain Eukaryota; phylum Rhodophyta; class Bangiophyceae; order Galdieriales; family Galdieriaceae; genus Galdieria; species Galdieria sulphuraria. The sequence continues at coordinate 48,053 of NW_005178440.1, forward strand.
ATTAGAATATTTAATAAAATAGATCAGGAGAAAACAAAAACATTATATAAAAAATTAATTTTCGCATTAAATAAAAGATTAATACGTAATAATATGTTAATGGAAATTCTAACTCATAGAAATATAAAAAATAGATTAATTAGTTTTTTATTATATTTAGCCTTATATTTTGGATCTTTATCAAAACTAGGAATTATTATTAATTTGAATTTATCTCATAGTACAATTGCAGAAATTTTATGTTCTACCAGAGTCACAATAACACGATATATCAAATCATTAGAAAAAAGGCAATATATTAAATACCTAAAAAAAAATATAATTATTATAAATCCTATCCTATTGACTCAATATAAAAATTTATAACTATCAATAAAAAGATGAAATTTTAAATAAAAAAATATATAATAAATATAACTTAAATTTGTATTCTCAAATTTAAACTTATTTATATTTACACTATTATCTTATTATTATCTTATATCTTATAAATATATAAAATTAAAATTTAACATATGGGCAAAATATACGATTGGTTTGAAGAACGCCTTGAAATACAAGCAATAGCAGACGATATTACTAGTAAATATGTTCCTCCTCATGTAAATATATTCTATTGTTTGGGAGGTATTACATTAACTTGTTTCATAATACAAATTGCAACTGGCTTTGCTATGACTTTTTACTATAGACCAACTGTTACAGACGCATTCTCTTCAATAGAATACTTAATGACCACAGTAAATTTCGGTTGGCTAATTAGATCTGTACATAGATGGTGTGCAAGTATGATGGTCCTAATGATGATTTTACATAGTTTTAGAATTTATTTAACTGGTGGATTTAAAAAACCTAGAGAGTTAACATGGATCAGTGGAGTAATTTTAGCTGTACTGACTGTATCATTTGGAGTAACAGGATATTCTCTACCATGGGATCAGGTGGGCTATTGGGCTGTAAAAATTGTAACTGGTGTACCAGAAGCCATTCCTTTAGTTGGTAATAGTTTAGTAGAATTGTTGCGTGGAGGTTCTAGTGTTGGTCAAGCTACCTTAACAAGATTTTATAGTTTACATACTTTTGTCTTACCCTTATTAACAACTGTTTTTATGTTAATGCATTTTCTAATGATTCGTAAACAAGGAATTTCTGGTCCACTATAATACATAAAGGAGAAAATTCATGTCAATTTTAAAAAAACCAGATTTATCTAACCTAGAATTAAGGGCTAAATTAGCTAAAGGAATGGGACATAACTATTATGGTGAACCAGCATGGCCAAATGATTTGTTATATGTTTTCCCTGTTGTGATCTTAGCCACGATATCTTGTTGTATTGGTCTAGCTATAATGGAGCCCTCATCTATTGGTGAGAAAGCAGACCCTTTTGCTACTCCATTAGAAATTTTGCCTGAGTGGTATCTCTACCCCACATTTAACTTGTTAAGAGTGATCCCAAATAAATTATTAGGTATTTTATCAATTAGTTTAATTCCTGTAGGCTTAATTCTCGTACCATTTATTGAAAATATCAATAAATTTCAAAATCCTTTTAGAAGACCAATAGCAACTACTATTTTTTTAATTGGTACTATAATTGCCATTTGGTTAGGAATAGGAGCTACATTACCAATAGATAAAGCAATTACTTTAGGTCTATTTTAAAGGTAAAGATTGATTAGAAAATAAAAATAATCTAGTGTATCTTATTTTAATACATAAATAAGATACACTAGATTATTTTTGTTTTCTAATCAATCTTTACCTGAGCACCAACAGACTCAAGATCTTTTTTTATTTGTTCAGCATTTTCTTTTGAAACTGCTTTTTTTAAAGGTTGGGGCACTGAATCGACAAGATCTTTAGCTTCTTTTAAACCTAAACCTGTTATTGTACGAACTGTTTTTAAAACAGATATTTTTTTATCAGTTGGTACTACTTCTAGTATCACATCAAATTCTGTTTTTTCAGTAATAGGTTGCTGTAAAGATTTTTTTTCTTGAATAGATGATAAATTTTCGGCACTTATCAATTGACTTGAAGATGCATTTACGTTAAAAGTCTTTTCAATTGCCTTTACTAATTCAGATGCTTCTATTAAACTTAATTCCTTTAATTCTTCTAAAATTGCTGAAACTTTATTATCCATAATAAAATATTGAATTATCTTAATTGGTAAAAATAATAAATAAATTAAAAATATTAAAATTATATTAATTATACTAAATAAAAGTGCTAACATCAATATTAATTGAAGGGCTCATTGTACTGCAAATATAACAACTTTTCCAATACTTACCTTTTACACCAGATGGCTTGTTCTTATTGATAGAATCTTTAATTGCTAATAAATTAAATAATAAATCTTCGGTACTAAAATTAACTTTTCCAAAACCTATATGAACAATTCCTGTTTTATCTGCTCTATATTCAATTTTACCATTTTTAAAATTTTTTATTGTATCAGCAAGATCATTTGTAACTGTGCCAGTTTTAGGCGAAGGCATCAAACCTCTTGGACCAAGAATTTTACCCAATTTAGCAATCTTAGGCACAAAATCAGGGGTAGTAATTAAATAACTAAAATCCAAAAAATTATTATTTGTAATAGTGTCTAATATTTCATCTGAACCAACTAAATCTGCACCTGCAGATTTAGCAAGTTCTAATTGAGATGAATTAGTTATAACTGCTATTTTAACAAATTTACCTGTTCCTCTAGGTAATAAGACGCTTGCTCTTAATTGTTGATCATTATATTTAGGATCTATTGCTAAGTTCATATGAACTTCTGCAGTCTCTGAAAACCTAGCATTAGCAATTGTTTTCAATAATTCAATTCCCTCTCTGAGTTCATAGGATTGTTCTAAGATCTGTGATTTAATTTTTTGAAAACGTTTTGATTTCTTTATCATTTTTTTTGTAATTTTATTTATGATCACTTATTATTAAACAAAATTTTATCGATTAAATTTATTTATTTTTATTAATTATAATACCCATATTTTTAGCTGTTCCTTCAACTATTTTTATAGCTTGAGAGATGTCATTAGTATTTAAATCTGGCATTTTAATATTAGCTATTTCCACTAATTGATTATAATCAAGAGTACCTATTTTATTTTGATTACATTTATCAGAACCTTTATTTATATTTAATAATTTTTTTATTAATTCCGATACAGGTGGTGTTTTTAATATAAAATTAAAACTTTTGTCTTCATAAATATAAATTTCTGCTGGAATTATTAAACCAATTTTATCAAGAGTCTTAGCATTATATTCCTTACAAAACATTACTATATTAACACCATGTTGTCCTAATGCAGGTCCTACAGGAGGAGCTGGAGTAGCTTTACCTGCTGGTAGCGCTAATTTTACTACACTAATCAATTTTTTACCCATCTTTTATATTATGTTTACATGTAAATAGAATAATTTATTTTATTTATTAATAATATAAAATATTTTTTTATCAAAAAGCAAAAATAAAAAATCACGTCCTGAAGGAATTGAACCCTCGGCATTAGGTTTTGGAAACCTACGTTCTACCAACTGAACTAAGGACGCTTATTTATTAATTTATTATATTAATAATGTTATTATATCCAAGATTAAATTATTTAGATGCTTAATCCAGATTTAAATTCATTAGAATTAACAACTACAGAATATGAAAGATATAATAAGCACTTAATTTTACCTCAAATACAAATAGAAGGACAAAAAAGATTAAAAATGGCTAAAGTCCTATGTATAGGTGCTGGAGGTTTGGCTTCAAGTATTTTAACTTATTTAGTTTCTTCTGGAATAGGTCTCATAGGTATCATTGATTATGATGTAATTGAATTATCAAATCTACCACGCCAAACAGTTTATACTCCAAAGGATATTGGGTTTCCTAAAGTTAATTGTGCAAAACAAAACTTATCGATTATTAATTCAGATTGTAAAATACATATTTATAATGATAAATTAAACATAGGTAATTCAATAACGATAATCAAATTTTATGATTTAATAATAGATTGTACTGATAATTTTGCGATTCGTTTATTAATTAATGATATATGTTATCTCTTAGGTAAAACTCTAGTTTTTGGTGCTGTAATAGGCTTTCAAGCACAAGTTGCTATCTTTAATTATCAAAGTTCAAGCAACTATAGAGATTTATATTCTATAGAGAGACTAAACTTCACATCTCAATTAGGCTCATGTAATTCAGGGGGAGTAATTTCTGTTTTACCTTCTCTGACAGGAATCTTACAAATTTCAGAAGCCTTAAAAATTATTATTGGTTATAGGAGTTCTTTAATTGAACATATTATAAATATAAATTTATTAGATAATAAATTTCAACAAAGTCGATTAAGAACAGGAAATTATATAAAATATAATTTAAAATCCAACTTAACTTATTGTTTATATAATTCTTTTGAATTATATTTTAAGCATCTCTTTTTAGATATTAATCAGATTATTTTTAATAAAAATTTTAGGAGTAAAAAAACAAATATTAATCTTATAAACATTTATGTTTATAAATATAAAACACAAAAAAAAGAAAACTTTTTTTTTATACCATTATGCCAACTAAAAAATTTTTTATTAGAAATAAGAAAAATGAATATTTCATATATTAACTTAAACCTTCCTAGAGGTAAAGAAATATATTATTATAAAGCTTATCTTATATTTAGACAAATAACTAATATTTATCCTTATTTTTTTAAAGATATTTAAAACAGGAGAGAGAGGGATTCGAACCCTCGTTAAGAATATACTTAAACAGCATTTCCAATGCTGCGCCTTCAACCACTCGGCCACCTCTCCTTTTAATATTTATAATATACATATTATATAATACTAAATACTATATTATAGAATATATTTATACAATCAATTATTATCAATAAAGTAATACAAAAAATGAAAAAAAATAAACAACATATTGAAGTGTTTCTTTATCAGAATATAAAATCACTAGCAAAAAAGGGGGATATCATAAAAGTTGCTCCTGGATATGCAAGAAATTATTTAATTCCACAAGATTTAGCAGAAATTGTTAATCAAAATAACTTGAAAAAATTTATAAATATACAAAATAGAATAAAGAACAAAGAAAAAACCTTTCAAGATTACTTTAACAATCTAAAATTATATATAAATCAAATTTATATTTTAAATATAAAGAAAAAAGCAGGTAAGAATGGATTGATTTTCGGAAGAATTAATGAAAAAGAAATAGTTAAATTAATTTACGATTTAACTGAGTATAAAATTAATAAAAAACAAATTACTATGCCAGAAATTAAATATATTGGCGCATATCAAGTTAAACTTAATTTTATGAATGAAATTAATGCTATTATTCAAGTTCAAATAATTCCTTATTAAATTTACCTAAAATAAATATGAATAACAGAATTAATAACACTGATGACTTATTGCCTCCGCAAAATGTAGCTGCCGAAGAACTTTTACTTGGTAGTATTTTACTTGAACCAGATAATTTCGCTCAGGTATCCTCGAACCTGCCAATTGAAGCTTTCTATATTACTGCTCATCAAAAAATTTATAAAATAATTCTGAATTTATATTTAGAAGATAAAAGTCCAGATTTGATAACTGTAGCTGCAGTTTTACACGATTTAAATTTATTAGAAGAAATCGGTGGTTTAAATAAACTAAAAAAAATGGTAGAACAAACAATTTCTACATATAATATAGAACAATATGCAGCTTTAATAAAAGAAAAATATTTAAGACGTTGTTTGATTGATTCTGGAAGAGAAATTACAAGCTTGGCATTTGATTTTAATTCTAGAATAGAAAATTTATTTTTTAAAGCTGAACAATCTTTATTCAAAGTGATTCAAAAAAAAGTATCTAACGATTTATTGCCAGTTAGTGATATTTTATTAGATACTTTTTTAGATTTAGAAAATAGATTAAATAACAACAAACTGAATGGGTTATCTTCTGGCTTTGAAGATTTAGATTCAATGACACAAGGATTTCAAAAAAGTGATTTAATTATTATTGCTGGGCGCCCATCAATGGGCAAGACAGCATTCGCATTAAATATTGGATTTAATGTATGTAATAAAGAAAAAATTGTTGTAGCAATTTTTTCTTTAGAAATGTCTAAACAACAAATTCTTTATAGAATTTTATCTTATAAAACTTTAATTTCGTTAACTAAACTGAGATCTGGAAGGCTGAGTTCAGATGAATGGAAGATAATCAATCATGCACTAAAAGAATTACATAGTTTAGAATTATATATTGATGATACAAGCTATTGTTCTATTAATGAAATTCGCTCAAAAATTAAGAGATTATTAAGCAAAAAAAATAGTTTAGGTCTAATAATTATTGATTACCTACAGCTGATGGAGTCACGTAATAAATTTAATAATAGAGTTCAAGAATTATCTCAAATTACAAGGTCCTTAAAAAATTTAGCCAAAGAATTTAATATTCCTATATTAGTATTATCACAATTAAGTCGTGCTGTAGAATCAAGACTTAACAAAAGACCCTTATTGTCTGACCTACGAGAAAGCGGTTGTATTGAAAAAAATACAATACTAATAAATCATAAATTAGATGAAAGTCTAGTTGTAGAGAGCGTATATACTAATAAAATAATAAATTATCAAACATATGTTTTAAATAATAATAAAAAAAATATAACTACTTATTCAATAAATAATATAAAATTTACTGGATATAAATATACTTATCAAATATTGTGTGAAGGAGGATTATATATAAGATTAACATCAAATCATAAAATTTTAACAAATAATGGTTGGAAAAGGACAGATAATATAACTCCAAAAGACAAGATATATTATATATGTCATTCTAATTCATATTACAGAAATAGTCTAATAAAATTAATCTCAGTCATTAGTATTATATACTACTCAAAAGAGAAAGTATATGACCTAGAAATTACAGAATATAAAAATTTTATAGCAAACTACTTTATAGTCCATAATTCCATAGAACAAGATGCAGATTTAGTCTTAATGTTATATAGACAAGACTATTATAATCATAATGGAATAGATGATAACACTTGTGAAATTATAATCACTAAGCAAAGAAATGGTCCAATAGGAACAGTTAAATTAAAATTTGATGCTACCACTACACAATTTTCTACTTTTACTTTACCTTATACGAAGAATAAAGTAAATTAATTTATTAAACTTCATTACATGCCAAGAACCAGAATTGAACTGGTGACACAAGGATTTTCAGTCCTCTGCTCTACCAACTGAGCTATCCTGGCTTATTCAAGTTATTCCACGTATATATAGAATAATCATCATTCACCTATTATAATATATAAAAAATTAATTATCAAGTGTAATTATATGTAATATTATACATATAATTACACTTCTACTAACTCTCTACTTTCTGATCCAGCATGTACACCATTTTCTAAATTTTCACTATCTTCATTTAATACACGTTTATTGTCATCTATAGAATTTTTACTTGTTAAAATAATAACTTGATTATTTTCATCTAAATCAACTACAGCAGTATCTGAAGCTTGTAATCTTTGAGATAATATCTCCTCAGCAAGTTTATCTTCTAATAAACGCATAACAGCCCTTCTCAAAGGACGAGCACCATAAACTGGATTATAACCTTCTTCTATTAATCTACCCTTAAAACGATCTGTTACTTCAATTTTTATATTTTTTTTCTCTAATCTATCAAAAACTTCTTTCAGCATTAAGTTAGCAATTTCACCAACTTCATTTTTAGTTAATTGTCTAAATACTATAATTTCATCTAAACGATTTATAAACTCTGGCCTAAAATATTGTTTGAGTTCTTCATTGACTAATGAACGAATACGATTATAATGTGATTCCATCTGACTAGCAGATAATTCAAATCCCAAATTACTACCACCTTTATCTATAACTTTTGAACCAATATTAGAAGTCATAATTAATAAAGTGTTTTTAAAATCAACAGTATGTCCTTTAGCATCAGTTAATCTTCCATCTTCTAAAATTTGTAATAATATATTAAAGACATCTGGGTGAGCTTTTTCAATTTCGTCAAATAATATAACTGTGTAAGGTTTACGACGTACAACTTCAGTTAATTGTCCTCCCTCATTATAACCAACATAACCTGGTGGAGACCCAATTAGCTTTGATACTGTATGTCTTTCCATATATTCAGACATATCCAAACGAACCATGGCACTTTCAGAACCAAAAAAATAAGATGCTAATGCCTTAGTTAATTCAGTTTTGCCCACGCCAGTTGGACCAGAAAAAATAAAACTTGCAATAGGTCTATTAGGATTTTTTAGTCCCACTCTTGCTCTTCTAATAGCGCGTGATACAGCACTAACTGCTTCATCTTGCCCAATAATTCTACTATGTAAAGTTTCTTCCATATTAAGTAATTTTTCTGACTCAGATTTAGTTAATTTACTTAAAGGTATACCAGTCCAAGAGGAGACAACAGCTGCTATATCTTCTTCTGTAACTACAGGAGGATCTTTTTCAACTTTGCTTTCTATTTTTTTACTTTTAGCTAGTGCAACTATTTGTGATTTAATTTCTATTTCTCTCTCTCTTAAGTTAGTAGCTTGAGTAAAATCCTGTGATCTAATAGCTTCTTCTTTTTGCTTTAAAATTTCTTTTAATTCCTTATCTAAATTAGATTCAATTTTAGGAGTTTTAGCTTGCATAAGACGAACTCTAGATCCGGCTTCATCAACCAAATCTATAGCTTTATCTGGTAGGAATCTATCCGAAATATATTGATGAGCTAATTTAGCTGCAGCATTTAAAGCTTCATCTGAAATTACAAGTTTATGATGTAATTCATATCTATCTCTCAGTCCATATAAAATTTCTATTGTTTCTTCTACAGTTGGTTCACCAACAATAATTGGTTGAAATCTTCTTTCCAAAGCAGCATCTTTTTCAATATGTTTACGATATTCTTCTAATGTTGTTGCACCAATACACTGTAACTCTCCCCTTGCTAAAATAGGTTTCAAGATATTAGCGGCGTCAATTGCTCCTTCTGCTGCGCCTGCACCTATTAAAGTATGCACTTCATCGATAACTAAAATAACATTGTTAATAGCACGGATTTCATCAATAATTCTTTTTAATCTTTCTTCAAATTCTCCTCTATATTTTGTACCTGCAATTAATAATCCTATATCTAAATTCACAACCTGTTTATCTTCTAATAAATTAGGTACATCTTGTTTGGCGATTCTTTGAGCTAAACCTTCTGCTATAGCAGTTTTACCTACGCCGGGTTCTCCTATTAGCACAGGATTATTCTTAGTTCTTCTTCCTAAAATTTGTATTACTCTTTCAATTTCTTTTTCTCTTCCAACTACAGGGTCTAATTTACCTTCAATAGCTAATTGAGTTAAATTAACTCCAAATTCTTCAAGAGTAGGTGTCTTACTTCTTACATACCCGTAAGCATTAGCATTAACAAATTCAGACTCTTCGATAATTAGATCCATAGTTTGTTGACGCAGCTGTTCCAAATCTACCCCTAGATTTTCTAATACTTTTGTAGCAACACCATCTCCTTCACTTAATAGACCTAAAAGAAGATGTTCAGTACCAACATAATTATGTCCTATAAATTTTGCTTCTTCTATTGCTAATTCTAAAACTCTTTTAGCACGCGGTGTAAATGGAATTTCTACAGCTACAAACCCTGATCCTCTACCGATAATTTTTTCTACTTCAATACGAGCATCTTTTAGTGTTACTCCCATTAACTTCAAGACCTTTGAGGCTAATCCATTACTTTCAGCTAATAAACCTAATAATACTTGTTCCGTACCAACAAAATTATGCCCTAGTCTTCTAGCTTCTTCTTGAGATAACATAATTGCTTTTATTGCTTTTTCTGTAAAGCGTTCGAACATATCACGCTCCGAAATTTATATAGGTTGATAAAATTCAATCTTTTATTCTAGATAGGCTAATAATTGTAAATTTAGCATATAATAATATGATTATTTTTATTTTATAAAACAAACATAATTGTATTAAAGATAGATCAGATAGAAAATAAAAGGCCATTTAT
>NW_005178440.1:58188-66273 GCF_000341285.1 Galdieria sulphuraria
ACACTCCCCCATGACAATTTCAAACCAAAGTTGCACTACCATCCTTTACCCGCAATCGACAATTTCATTCACCCATACATACTCTCTCATCACATGACAAATTACCAAATGCAAATCTGATCTATCTTTAATACAATTTGATAATAATAATTAAATATAATTCGATAAATAATCTATTTAATATATAGACAAAATATTATATTTTTCTTATAATTATGTAATTATATAGATCTTATGTTTAATAAGAAAAAATATTATTTTTAGAAACATCAGTAAATCTTATTTATGAATAATCAAATAAAAAACATAGAATCAGCATATATAAAACACAACCTCCCCGATATAAAAATAGGAGATTTAATAAAAATTGGAGTTCTTATAAAAGAAGGGAATAAAGAAAGAATCCAATATTCTGAAGGAATAGTCATTTCAAGGCATAATGCTGGCATAAATACAACAATCAGTATAAGAAGAACCTTACAGGGAATAGGGGTGGAACGAATTTATTTAATACATTCTCCTAAAATTACTAGCATAAAAATCTTAAAACATTTTAAAATTAGACGTGCAAAAATTTTTTATATTCGTAATGCGAAAAAACTTAAAGAAAAAATAAAATAATAAATTAAAAACATATAATATATACTTATATTGGAAAATTAATTAATAGATGTATAGCTCAGTTGGTTAGAGTATCACGTGAAGGTCGTTGGTGTCAGCCGTTGTTACATCTAGATATCGTCATTTGGGTCGGTGCCCGAGCGGTTAATGGGGGCGGACTGTAAATCCGCTGGTTTTTCCTACGTTGGTTCAAATCCAACCCGGCCCAAGTAAATTATGCCTTTGTGGCTCAGTGGTAGAGCATCCCCTTGGTAAGGGGAAGGTCGCGAGTTCAATTCTCGCCATTGGCTTAAAATTTTAATATACTAATTTGAACTTCTTTAAATTAATTAAATTAATACTATATAAAGTAGGAGAAATAGATGCATGTACTATGGATAGGTAAAACTTTTCCTTTTTGTGGTAATGTTACCTATACAAAAGAGATAAGTAAATATTTAACACAAAATAATAATCAATTTAGTCTAGTACATTTTTCTTATAATAATAGTTGTTTGTTTAACAAAAAATATTCACATATTTCACTAAAAGCAATTTATCAATCACAGTTATATACAATCCCTTCTTTCATGTCAACATCTTATATTTTTTGTATAATTAAAGCACTAGCACCAGATATAATTCATATTTCTTTAAGTTTATCGCCTATAGACTTAATATTACCTCAAATCGCTAAGATTTTAAATATTCCTGTAATCGCAACTTTTCATCCAGCCTTTAAGTTTAATATTTGTTTAATTAATAACTATAAAACTATTCTCAAGATCCAAAATAAAACTATATATAATGAATTTCAATTTAAATCTACCTATATTGATACTCAAGGAATTTTTCATCGCCAATTATTAGTTTATAAATTCTATATTCCTTTTTTATATAAGTATTCTTCTATTATTGTTTTTTCTAGATTGCAGTTTAGATTAATGCAAAAGCTTGGGCTAACACAGTGCCTTTTATATAGAATACCAAATGGAGTTAATTATAAAAGGTATGAATACATTAAAGTATCACTTAAAGAATATTTAAAATGTAAATGTATTTTTTTATACCAAGGCAGAATTTCTCCTGAAAAAAATTTAGAAAAAATATTAAAAGTTTGGGTCAATCACAAAATGGGAATAAATTGCAAATTATTAATTATTGGTAATGGTCCCTTAGTTTATAAACTAATGCATAAATATAAACCTGAACAAGGTTTTATATGGATGGGATGTATAAATAATGAATTAAGAAAAATCAATTTAATAAAGTCTAGTAATGTTTTTTTACTTTCTTCATTAATAGAAGGTTTGTCAATCTCTTTGTTAGAATCTATGTCATCTCAATTAGCATGTATCTCTACAAATAGTGGTTCAAGCCAAACTGTTTTACGTCCAGATAATGGTATTCTTATTTCTTATAAAAAACTTATTTCTCAATTGGAAATTTTATTACCTCTATTAAGAGATAATAACGAGATAAGAAGATTATTAAGTAAAAAATCAAGAAAAAAATTAATAGCCCATTATTCTTTATATAACAACATAAACAAATTAACGAATTTATACAATCAAAATTAAAAATTCATAAATATTATCTAAGTCTAAGATTCAATAAACTTTTCATCTTTTATAAATAAAGTATTTTTCTTCAATTGTTTGATTAAACCTATCATTTGTGAATTACTTTTACCTGGAGCTACCATAGGATAACAATTTTCTTCTTTACTAACGTGACAATCTATAATAATAGGTTCTTTTATAGAAAAAAACTTTTCAAATGAAGAATGTAACTCATATTTATTTTTAATACATATTGCTTTAATTCCAAACGCTTTAGCTAATTGTACAAAATCTGGCATTCCTTGATTCATATTAGAATGAGAATACCTTTCTCCATAAAATGCCTGTTGCCACTGTCTAACCATGCCTTGCCAAAAATTATTTATTATAATAATTTTTATTGGTAATTGATATTGAGCTATGGTTGATAATTCTTGGCAGTTCATTTGAAAACTTGCATCACCTGTAATACATACAACTGTTGAGTCAGGATAAGCAATTTGTACACCAATAGCAGCAGGCAGTCCATATCCCATTGTTCCAAGTCCTGCACTAGAGATCCATTTACGAGGACCTGTATTAATAAGTTGTGCAGCCCACATCTGATGTTGTCCTACATCGGTAGTAATAAAAAAACTAATATTATTATTAATATAATTTATTTTCTTAATAACTTCTTGAGGCAATAGTTGAGAACTATCTTCATTAAAACTTAATGGATAATCTTCTTTCCAATGTCTAATTCTTTCAAGCCAAGATTGAGTTTGTTGTTTATCAATTTGACATTCTTGTTGAACATATGCCAAAATTTGTTTTAGAACATATTTTATATCTCCTATTATTGCTACTTGAGGTATGCGATTTTTACCTATTTCCGCAGGATCAATATCAATATGTATTACTTTGGCCTTACAAGCAAATTCATCTAATTTTCCAGTGACTCTATCGTCAAATCTAGCACCTAAAGCAATTAATAAATCACATTCACTTACTGCAAAATTGGCATATGCAGTTCCATGCATCCCTAGCATACCTAAAGATAAAGGATGAGTATCTTCTATAATACCTTTTCCCATTAAAGTTGTAGTAATAGGAATTTCAAAATATTCTGCTAATAACTTTACCTCTTTATAAGCGTCTGAAGATATAGCACCTCCTCCTACATAGAGAAGAGGTTGATTTGATTCATGTATTAAAGATACTGCTTGTATTATTTGTTTATAACTAGTTTGAGGGATTTGTCTACATCCAGGTAGATCTATTTCATTAGGATTAGTAGGAATATAATGAAAAGTTTCTAAACTCACATCTTTAGGAATATCAATTAAAACAGGTCCTGGTCTACCATGCTTAGCAATATAAAAAGCTTCTGCCACTATTCTTGACATATCTCTCGGATTACGTACAACATAAGAATGTTTTACTATTGGTAATGTTATACCAAATATATCTGTTTCTTGAAAAGCATCTGTTCCAATAAATGGTCGAGCTACTTGACCTGTTATCACTACAATTGGTATCGAATCCATTTGTGCTGTTGCTATTCCTGTTACCAAATTAGTTGCACCAGGTCCTGAAGTAGCAAAACAAACACCCACTTTACCTGTAGCTCTTGAATAACCATCAGCTGCATGGGCTGCAGCTTGTTCGTGTCTTACTAAATAATGAGAAATTAAGTTTTTTTGTTCCCAACAATATAACTCGTCATATATGGGTAAAATAGCTCCTCCAGGGTAGCCAAAAATATGTTTCACACCATGTCTTACTAAACTGTCTATTAAAGCAAAAGCTCCATTTGTTTTATGATTTATCATCTAGTATAACCTCTTATTTAAAGATAAGATTCTACTATGTTAAATTTAACATAGATTTTAATGTAATAATTATAAATATGATAAATAATATTATTAGAGCTATACTTATAAATTTTTTTAAATTAAAAGGTGTATTATAAATATTTATAATAGGTTGTAAAATAGTTAAAATTAGACCTATTATAATGCTAAAAAAAAATCTAACAAAACGTAGTAAATTATCAATGATCATTAGAATTAATTTTATAAAGTATAAAAAACAAAACAATATGAATAATAATCATTTTAATATAGATCAATCAGTAAATAATTTAAATAGAGTACAAATATTGAGTGAAGCATTACCTTATATACAAAAATTTGCGGGCTCTACTATTGTCATAAAATATGGTGGATCAATAATGACTAATAATAAATTAAAAGAGTCTATTGTTAATGATATAATACTGTTATCACATGTTGGAATAAAACCAATTTTAATTCATGGCGGGGGACCAGAAATTAATTCTTGGTTAGAGAAGCTTAATATCAAATCAAAGTTTAAAAATGGTATTAGAATTACAGATTCAAATACTATTGAGATAGTGGAAATGGTATTAGCTGGAAAAATAAATAAGGAAATAGTTAGTTTAATTAATAAACAAGGATCTTATGCCGTAGGTTTAACTGGTAAAGACGGAAAACTAATTCAATGTGAAAGTGAAGAAGATATAGAAGTAGGTTTGGTAGGTAAAATTAAACACATAAATACAAATATTATAAAAACTATAATCAACGCGGGATATATTCCTGTAATTGCAAGCATAGGATCAGATTTAGATGGTAAATCATATAATATTAACGCAGATACCGTTGCTGGTGAAATTGCTGTATCTATTAATGCAGAAAAATTAATATTACTAACCAATACGGCCGGTATTCTAAATGATATAAATAATAATGATAGTTTAATTAGGCTATTAAACATAGAAGATATAAAATCTTTAATTACAAAAAGAAAAATTTCAGGAGGAATGATTCCTAAAGTTAATTGTTGTATGAGAGCCTTAGCTAAAGGACTACCAGCTGCACATATAATTGATGGTAGAGTTTTTCATGCTTTATTATTAGAAATTTTTACAGATCAAGGTATCGGTTCAATGCTAGTTAATTCTTCAAATCAATATATTAATAGTAAACATTGATTATTTATCTTATATATATTATAAAATAATCTTATCATATTCTCAATAAGGCTTAGTAGCTCAGTGGATAGAGCAGGGGATTCATAAGCCCAAGGTCGTAGGTTCAATTCCTACCTAAGCTAAAGCGCTTATTTAATAAAGTAAATATTGAGGGGTTATAACTCAACAGGCAGAGTGTCTCGATGGCATCGAGAAGGCTAGCGGTTCAAATCCGCTTAACTCCATCGGCAAAAGGAGAGATGGCTGAGTGGTCTAAAGCAACAGATTGCTAATCTGTCGTACATTTTATTTGTACCGAGGGTTCGAATCCCTCTCTCTCCTATAATATATAAAATATGTATTTTATATGTTATACTAGATTAATCTGGGATTGTAGTTCAATCGGTTAGAGCACCGCCCTGTCACGGCGGAAGTTGCGGGTTCGAGTCCCGTCAATCTCGTTATTTATATATTTATAATTAAATAAATTAGTTATAATATTAGTGTTGGACTTTTCTGCGTATATATTTCTTTTTGTTTTTGGTACTTGGATATAATCTCTCTAAGTTCATTACCCTCTATAGTTTCTTTTTCAATTAAAATATCGACTATTTTGTCTATAATTATTCTATTATCTTTTATAATTTTTAAAGCTTCCTTATAACAATAATTTAAGATAGAACGAACTTGTCTATCAATTCTACTTGCTATATCTTCAGAATATTCAGATCCAGAACCAAATCCTCGACCTAAAAATGGATCACTAATTTGATTTTCAAGAGATAATGGTCCAATATTAGACATACCAAATCGTGTTACCATTTGTCTTGCCATAGATGTTACTTGTTGTAAATCATTGCTTGCACCTGTAGTAATTTCAAGATTACCAAAAACAACTTCTTCTGAGGCCCTTCCTCCTAATGCTGCAATTATTCTTGCTAAAATTTGTCCTCTTGAAATTAAAGTTTGTTCTTCTGATGGTGTAAACCAAGTTAAACCTTTAGCTTGTCCTCTTGGTATTAAAGTTACTTTTTGAACCGGATCATGATTTTTTAGTAGAGTACCAATAATAGCATGACCAACTTCATGATAGGCAATTAAACGTTTAGTTTTACTATCTGTTAAAACCCTACCTTCTAGACCAGCAATTATTCGATCAATTGAAACATCTATTTCTGACATAGTAATAGAATCTTTTTTTCTTCTAGCAGTTAAAATAGCAGCTTCGTTCATTAAATTAGCTAAATCTGCGCCTGAAAAACCCGGTGTTCTTCTTGCTATGCTTTCTATAGATATTGTTTGAGCGAGTTTTTTATTTTTAGAATGAACTTTTAAAATTGCGATTCTTCCTTTTAAATCAGGTAGATCTACTGTAATTTGACGATCGAAACGTCCAGGCCTTAATAAAGCAACATCTAATACATCAATTCTATTAGTTGCGGCTACAACAATTATACCTGTATTCCCCTCAAATCCGTCCATTTCTGTTAGTAGTTGATTAAGAGTTTGTTCTCTTTCATCATTTCCTCCACCGATACCTGTACCTCTTTGTCGACCGACAGCATCAATTTCATCTATAAATACAATACAAGGTGCATTTTCTTTAGCTTTTTTAAAAAGATCTCTTACTCTAGATGCTCCCACTCCTACAAACATTTCGACAAATTCAGATCCAGAAATACTAAAAAATGGTACACCTGCTTCACCGGCAATAGCTTTAGCTAAAAGAGTTTTACCTGTCCCTGGTGCACCAACAAGTAATACTCCTTTTGGAATTCTAGCACCAATAGCAGTAAATCTTTCTGGCTTTTTTAAAAAAGTTACAATTTCCTGAAACTCTTCCTTAGCTTCTTCAATTCCTGCAATATCATCAAAAGTAACTCCAGTTTTAGCTTCTATATTAAAACGTGCTTTAGATTTTCCAAAGCTCATTGCTTGACCAGGACTTCCTGGTACACTACCAGATCTTCTAAATAAAAAAGCTAACCCTATAACAAATAGA
Organism: Galdieria sulphuraria; assembly: GCF_000341285.1. NCBI lineage: Eukaryota > Rhodophyta > Bangiophyceae > Galdieriales > Galdieriaceae > Galdieria > Galdieria sulphuraria. The sequence continues at coordinate 65,330 of NW_005178440.1, forward strand.
ACAGGTAAAACTAAATTACTTAATATGTTCCATATGATTGTATTATCATTTGAAGGATGTGCGTCTATATCTATATCTTTTTGAATTAATTTGTTTATAAACTCTGATGTCGCTGCTGGTAATTCAACGCGAATTAATTGATTTTTTTCTCCTAAATCAGGGCTTTTCGCTTCTACTATAGCTGTATGTCCTTCATCGTATAGATCTACTTTCTTTATTAAACCTTTATCTAGATATTCTAAAAACCTACCATAAGTCATTCTTGAAGTCGCAATATCAATATCATTATTATCTATTTCTGGTAGGAATAATGTTGTTGTGCCTTGCCATATTAAAGATCCAACTCCTATAATAGATAGAAACCATAATAATAATTTTTTCCACGAAAATTTCATAGCTTAAATCCCTTTAACTGAGACTATATTAATTTTGTTTATATTATTATTTAACATTAAAACTAATCTTTAGCAACCAATTAATTTTTTTTGTAAGGAGAGATGGCTGAGCGGTTGAAAGCAATAGTTTCGAAAACTATAATACGAAAATTTCGTATCGAGGGTTCGAATCCCTCTCTCTCCTATTTGCAATAAAAAAGTAATACAAAATATTTCATTAAAAAAAGTTAACATTATAATATTCATACTTTATAACTGATATTAATATATATATTATATAATATATATTATGACTTATAAAGTAAATATAAACTTATGGTTCAGAAAGGTTCAAAAGTTAAAATATTACGCAAAGAATCTTATTGGTATCAAGAAATTGGAAATGTTGTTACTGTAGAAAAAAGTGGTATAAAATATCCTATAATTGTCAGGTTTGACAAAGTAAATTATGCTGGGGTTAATACAAACAACTTCGCGTCAGAGGAAGTAATAGAAATTGAAGCGCCGAAAGCAAAAGCTAAACAAAACAAACGAATCAAGCTGATCTCG
>NW_005178440.1:66293-70037 GCF_000341285.1 Galdieria sulphuraria
TTCCTCTATAAACCAAGACTTTTCCAGTCAACATCAAGATTTTCTAAAATCAATGAAGAATTATATATTTGTAAAATTATCAATAAAAACAGAAAAAATAATAACATAAAAACACCCATTAAAAGAGTACTTCCCCAGCCCGGAGCTACTCTTCCATATTCTGAATTTAAAGGTCTTAAAATTTCTCCTAGTCTAGTTTTTAATGCCATATTTGAAGTTGTTATTTAAATAGTTAATTAAATAATTACGTCTATATATTATAATTATAATATTTATTGACTTAATTTACACAATAATATAAAATCTATCATTTACAACTTCTTTTATGGAAACTGCAACTACTTTTAGCATTTTTATTTGCAGCTTATTAGTTGGAATTACATTATATTCTGTATATGTGTCATTTGGTCCTCAATCCAAAGAGCTAAAAGATCCCTTTGAAGAACATGAAGATTAAAAAAGTGGATAGTCATAACTATCCACTTTTTTAATCTTTTTTTGGTTTATTAGCTATTCTTGGAGGATCTCTAAAAAATATAGCAAAAAATAATACCATTAGCGTACCTGTCAATAGAAAAATATAAACTAAAGCTTCCATTGTTTCCTCCTAAATTCACCGATAAATATTGAATTTCAAATTATTATGTAATCTTATACAAGACCTTGTTTTTTAGTACTTTTATCTCCTAATTTTTGAAATACTCCAAATTCTACTTGTTCTGTAATCTCGGGATTAATTCCTGCAAATACATCTCTAAATATTGTTCGTGAGCCGTGCCATAAATGACCAAAAAAGAAAAGTAAAGCAAAACTAACATGACCAAAGGTAAACCAACCTCTAGGACTTGTACGAAATACTCCATCTGATTGGAGTGTAACTCTGTCAAATTCAAAAACCTCACCTAATTGAGCTTTTCTAGCATATTTTTTTACATTTGCTGGATCTGTAAAAACTTGACCATTTAACTTACCACCATAAAAACTTACAGTAACACCAACTTGCTCAATACTATATTTGGATTCAGCACGCCTAAAAGGTATATCTGCTCTCACAACACCTTCTTTATCAACTAAAATAACTGGAAAAGTTTCAAAAAAAGCAGGCATTCGTCTTACACTTAACTCTCTTCCCTCACGATCCACAAAGACCGCATGTCCAAGCCAAGCTTCAGCAATACCATCTCCTTTATTCATAGGACCTGCACGAAATAATCCACCTTTAGCAGGATTATTACCTATATAATCATAAAATGCTAACTTATCCGGAATTTTTGACCAACTTTCAGAATAAGATAAACCTTGACTCAAATAATTATCCACTCTTCTTTGTATTTCTTGTTGAAAATAACCACTATCCCACTGATACCTTGTCGGACCAAATAATTCAATTGGAGTAGTCGCTGAACCATACCACATCGTTCCCGCTGTAACAAAAGCAGCAAAAAAGACAGCAGCAATACTACTCGAAAGAACTGTTTCAATATTACCCATTCTCAATGCCCTATATAATCTCTGAGGTGGTCGAACACTTAAATGAAAAATACCTGCTAATATGCCTATGATCCCTGCTGCTATGTGATGCGAAGCTATACCGCCTGGATTAAAGGGATTAAATCCTTCTGGCCCCCAAGATGGTGCCACTGGTTGAACTTTACCTGTAAGACCATATGCATCTGAAACCCAAATACCAGGGCCGAATAAACCTGTTATATGAAATGCTCCAAAACTAAAACATAATATTCCAGAAAGAAATAAATGTATGCCAAAAATTTTAGGCAAATCTAGAGAAGGTTCACCTGTTCTAGGATCGCGAAATAATTCCAAATCCCAATATACCCAATGCCATATTGCAGCTAAGAATAATAAGCCAGATAAAATAATATGTGATAAAGCAACCCCCTCAAAACTCCATATACCTGGGTTAACTACACTTTCACCAGTTACGCTCCATCCTCCCCATGAATCAACTACTCCTAAACGTGTCATAAAAGGCATAACAAACATTCCTTGTCTCCACATTGGATTTAATACAGGATCGGACGGATCAAAAACGGAAAGTTCATATAAGGCCATAGATCCTGCCCATCCTGATACTAAAGCTGTATGCATTATATGTACTGCAATCAGTCTTCCAGGATCATTTAAAACAACTGTATGAACTCTATACCAAGGTAGTCCCATTGACTACAATCCTCCTTAATTTTGATTATGTAATATTATTTTTCTCATATTGTAATATAAAATACTAAAATATCTCTATAAATATATATTATACATTTACTTTAGTTTTTTTACAATTAATCTTATATTTATAATATAAACTGACAAATCAAAGATTAATAGACAATAAAATAAGTTTTGCAAATTTAACTTGCCCCAAATAGTATCCATAATATATGGAATATTATTATGGTTTAAATCTAGATAAAAATAACGTATTCCTTCAATTGCAAAGCTTAATGGATTAATACTAGATATTATTTGTAACCATAAAGGCATAAAAGATAAAGGAGCTAATGCTGTACTAGAAAATAATAAAGGTAGATTAAAGATAAGAATTAATGCAAGAAATTCAATATGACCAGGAATAACAAAAGCCAAAGATAAACTTATAGCAGTTATTCCAATAGCTAATAAAGATATTATAAAAATAATCATCAAAAATTGATAAATAGATAATATTCTTGCTTCAATAAAAAAACTTAAAAAAATAACTACAATTGCCTGTAATATACTTATTATGAGCATAAAAATCATGGAGGAAATAATAATAGAAGATTTAGATATCAGTGGAGCCACAAGTAAACGATTAAAAAATCCAAATTCTCTATCAAAAATTATTGTTAAACCAGAATTGAGAGCTCCCGAAAAAACAGTAAAGACTATAATTCCTGGTATTAAAAATTGGGTATAAGAATGTGTTATAACAAACAGTTGGACAGGTATATTTCGAAATAAAGCACCAAAAAGTATAAGCCACAAGATAGGTTGTATCATTCCAGTAAAAAAAGTAATGGGTCTACGTATTGTTTGTATAATAAAACGTTTATTTAAAGCTAAAATTTCTTGGAATCGTTTATTTATATTATTTTTATTTAAATTTAACTTAAAATTTGGTTTAAGTATCATTGAACTATCATATAAATTCATTGTTTATTGTTTAGCTAAAAAATATATAAATTATTCAAATTTAACTATATAAACATATAAGAAATAATTAATTATTATATATAATATACAAAAAATAAATTAATACATTAGATTATATTAGAAATAATTATAATTATTACAATTATAAACAAAGGGTAGTTATGGCATCATATAAAATTCATTTAGTAAATAAAGACCAAGGAATAGATGAAACTATTGAGTGTCCTGATGATCAATATATATTAGATGCAGCTGAAGAACAAGGATTAGATCTACCCTATTCTTGTAGAGCAGGAGCATGTTCTACTTGTGCAGGTAAACTGTTAGAAGGACAAGTAGATCAATCTGATCAGTCATTTCTAGATGATGATCAGGTAAAAGCAGGATTTGTCCTAACATGTGTTGCATATCCTACTTGTAATGCAACAATTTTAACTCATCAAGAAGAATCATTATATTAAACTTTATAAACTTTAAAAAGGGAAATAAAATGATTCTTCTTGATGAGTTAAAATTGTTGCATTACAAGTAGGATATGCAACACATGTTAGGACAAATCCTGCTTTTACCTGATCATCATCTAGAAATGACTGA
>NW_005178440.1:70057-97736 GCF_000341285.1 Galdieria sulphuraria
TTCGTTCTTTTTTATTTCCCTTTTTAAAGTTTGACTTCAATATCTACACCCGCAGGTATATCAAGTTTCATTAATCCATTTATAGTATTTATAGAAGGCTGATATATATCAATTATACGCCTATGTTTACGTACTTCAAAGTGTTCTCTTGAATCTTTATTAACATGAGGAGATCTTAAGACACAATAAATTTTTCTTTTTGTAGGCAAAGCAATAGGACCCACTACTATAGAATTGTTTTTACGTGCAGTATCTAGAATTTTTTCACATGAAATTGTTAACAAATTACTATTATAAGCTTTAAGTCGAATTCTTATTTTATTTGGCTGAATATTTATCATAAAAAATTATATGTTATAAAGTAAGGTAAGTAGGTTTTTACACGATAATTAAGTATTATTTAATAATTTTAGAAACCACCCCAGCACCAATTGTTTTACCGCCTTCGCGAATAGCAAACCTCATTCCTTGCTCAATTGCAATAGGATTAATTAATTCAACACTCATTTTTATGCGATCGCCAGGCATTACCATTTCAACTGTCTCTCCCTCATCAGAAGTAAAGCTAGTAATTGTACCAGTTACATCAGTAGTTCTAACATAAAATTGAGGTCTGTAACCACTAAAAAAAGGAGTGTGCCTACCGCCTTCTTCTTTTTTCAAAATATAAACTTCAGCCTCAAACTGTGTATGTGGTGTAATTGTACCTGGTTTGGCTAGTACCATACCTCTTTCAATATCATCCTTTTGTATGCCTCTTAATAAAATACCGACATTATCACCTGCTATTCCTTCCTCTAAGGTTTTTTGAAACATTTCTAGTCCTGTAATAGTAGTAGTCTTAGTATTTTTTAATCCAACTAATTCAATAGTATCACCAACTTTAATTTGTCCTCTTTCAATCCTACCAGTTGCTACAGTTCCACGTCCAGTTATTGAAAAAACATCTTCTATTGCCATTAAGAAAGGTTTGTCCATATCCCGTTGAGGCGTTGGAATATAATCATCAACTGCATCCATCAGTTCATATATTTTATCAACCCATTTATTTTCGCCTCGTTTAAGATTTGGAGTTTTAGTTAAACTTTCCAAGGCCAAGAGAGCAGAACCACAAACAAAGGGTATTTCATCACTAGGGAAATCATAATTATTTAACAATTCTCTCACTTCTAACTCAACTAGTTCTAGTAATTCTGGATCATCAACTTGATCCTCTTTATTAAGAAAAACTACAATATTCGGTACACCAACTTGTTTAGCTAATAAAATATGTTCTCTTGTTTGAGGCATTGGACCATCTGCAGCTGATACTACTAAAATTGCTCCATCCATCTGTGCTGCTCCAGTAATCATATTTTTTACATAATCTGCATGGCCAGGACAATCAACATGTGCATAGTGTCTTTTATCTGTTTCATATTCTACATGCGAAGTGTTAATTGTTATTCCGCGAGCTTTCTCTTCAGGAGCAGCATCAATCTCATCAAATTTTTTAGCTTTGCTACCAGATGTAGAAGCTAAGGTAGCTGAGATTGCTGCTGTTAAGGTAGTTTTTCCATGATCAACATGTCCTATAGTTCCAATATTAACATGTGGTTTTTTACGTTCAAATTTTGTACGTGACATATTTTTTATCCTATTTTTGATTTTTATATTTAATATTAAAAAATTTTAATTGTTGTTAATAACGATAGTGGGCAAAAGCTCTGTTTGCTTCAGCCATTTTATGAACTTCTTCTTTTTTACGAATAGCATTACCAGTATAATTCGAAGCATCAATAATCTCATTAGAGAGTTTGACTATTATATTTGTTCCTGTTCTTTTTTTTGCTGCATTTATTAGCCATCTTAAGGCTAAATTAGTACCTCTATAGGTTTTTACTTCAATAGGAACTTGATATGTTGAACCTCCAATACGTCTGCCCTTTACTTCTACTAAAGGAGTAACATTTTTTACAGCTTTTTCCAAAATTTTAATAGCATTGGCATGAGTTTTATCTTGAATCAAATCCATGGCTGTATATGTAATTCTTTGTGCAAGGGATTTTTTACCATTTTTAATAATTCTATTGATTAACATACTAACTAATCGACTTTTATGAATTGGATCTTTATCTGCAAAATTTTTCTTAGCAATAGTTTTTCTTGACATAATATTTAATATTGATAATTAATACCTAAAATTTAAAATAATTATAAGTCATAATCTAAGATTTCAATTTCTTGGCTCCATATTTAGAACGACTAGTCTTGCGGTTTTTAACGCCTGCAGAATCTAAAGCTCCTCTTACAATATGGTATCTAACACCAGGAAGATCTTTAACCCTTCCTCCTCTGACTAATACAACAGAATGTTCTTGTAAATTATGGCCAATTCCAGGTATATAAGCTGTAATTTCATAACCTGATGTTAGTCTTACTCTAGCAACTTTTCTTAATGCTGAATTAGGTTTTTTAGGAGTATTAGTATATACACGTGTACAAACACCTCTTTTCTGAGGGCAAGCATTTAAAGCTGGACATTTTATATTTTTTCTTATGTCTTTTCTTGCTTCTCGAATTAATTGTTGAATAGTTGGCATATTATATTGGGTATGTATTTGATATTTTACTATATATCTTATATATCTGAATTGTTATTTTGAATTTTATATTTTTTTATAAATCTTTCTACTCTACCTTCAGTATCTATAATCCTTTGAGAATCAGTAAAGAAAGGATGATTACCTGACCATACATCAACATTTAATTTAGGTTTAGTAGATCCAATTTTAAAAATTAATTTGCCTTCGCAATAGACTTCAGCTTCTGGATACCATTTAGGATGAATATTAGATTTGGGCATAAATTTAATTATAAACTTATCAATATCTTATTTATTATTAATTTCAATTAAATACATGATTTATTGTTATCTTTTTGAATATTGAGGCGCTTTTCTTGCTTTTTTGAGACCATATTTTCTTCGTTCTTTAATGCGCGAATCTCTCGTTAACAAATTATGTTGTTTTAATAATGGTTTATAACTAGTATCAATTTCACATAAGGTCCTAGCTATACCAAGCCTAATTGCATCTGCTTGACCAGAAATTCCACCACCTTTTACTTGGACTATTAGATCAGAAGTAGATATATCATAATTTACTATTTCAAATGGTAAATAAATTTTATTTATGTATATAGGATTGTATTGTAAATATTTTTCAGTAGTTTGACCATTAATAATGATTTTACCATTATTAAATTCATTTTTATGCATTTTAATTAATACACGCGCAATTGCATTTTTACGTCTTCCTGTTTGTATATGATTATCAAGCATATTATTTATTTACTATTTGTATTTTTTATATACTAACATTATTTTATTTTATCAAGTTTATACTCTATTGGATTTTGAGCAATATGTGGATGAGAATTATCACTATAAACTTTTAAATTATTAAATAAAATTCTGCCTAATCTATTTTTAGGCAACATACCTTTTACTGCATGTTCTATAATTCTATTTGGTAAACGTAATTTAAGTTGATTAAAACTTTCTTTTTTTAAACCTCCTGGTCTTCTAGAATTTCTAAAATATATTTTTTTATCTCCTGAAGACATAATAACGTATTTAGAATTTGTAATAATAACATGTATTTTTGTGTTGACATAAGGAGTATAAGTACTTTGATTTTTACCAATTAAAATTCTAGCAATTGCAGTTGCTATTCGACCTACAGTCTGGTTTTTGCAATCAATTAAATACCATGTATGTTTTGCTTCAGAGTATGTTTTATCAGGGAAATAAGTGTTATTCATTTTATCCATTGTTGATTAAATAGAATTTTATTTGTCCTATTAGATTAATTATTTATATTATTTTAATATATAACTAAGTTTTATTTTTAGTTTTGGGTAATGTTATGCCTAAATAATTTTGTAATGCTTGCATAACCTCTTCTGCTGATTTATATCCAAAGTTTTTAATTTCTAACAAGTCTTCTTCTGAATAATCTAATAGATCTGCTACTGAAAAAATTTGAGCACGTTTTAGACAATTATAAGCCCTAACAGATAAATGTAATTCTTCGATTGGAACTTGGTGTAATTTTTTTTCTTCTTGACTGTTATCTTTATTTTCTTCTTCTGATTCAATTGCAATTTCTTTTAGTGGCTCTAACATCTTGATAAAAATGTCTGAAGCTTTTATTATTGCTTCTTTAGGAGTAATACTACCATTAGTTATGATTTCTAAAATAAGTTTTTCGAATAATAAGGATTCACCATTGTATTGTTCTTTAACATGAAACATTACTTTTCTTATAGGCATATATACTGCATCTACTTTTAAACTTTCTGTTAAATTTTCTCCTGTTTTTTTATTAACTAAATCATATCCTTTACCTTTTTCAATTTTCATTTCCATTTCTAAATTAGTATTATTATCAATTGTAGCTATATATTGTCTTGGATCGACCAATTCAAGACGAGTTGGTAATTCTAAATCAGAGGCAGTAACAATCGACGGACCTGATACTTTTAATCTTATAAATTGGGGTTCATCTAAATCACTTTTGAATATAATTTGTTTTAGGTTTAATAATATGTCTAAAACATCTTCACGCACACCTTCAACAGTTGTAAACTCATGATTAACTCCAGATATTCTGACACTGGAAATAGCTAAACCTTCTAATTCCGCCAACATTATTCTTCGTAAGGCATTACCTAAAGTAATACCTTGCCCCTTGTTCAAAGGATAAATAATAAATTTTCCATATTGATTTGTTGGGTTTTGATTAAAAGATTCTAGACATTCAATTTGTAACTTTTTCATATAACTATATAATAAAATAATATAAATTATATCTAGTTCTTTTAAACACGTCTTCTTTTAGGAGGTCTACAACCATTATGAGGTATGGGTGTTATGTCTTTAATCGTTGTTATTTTCAAACCAAGAGCTTGTAAAGCTCTAATAGCCGTCTCTCTACCAGAACCAGGACCATTTATTCTTATTTCTGTTTGTCGCATTCCATTCTCTAAAGCTTGTTTACCAGCTTTTTCTGCTGTTGTTTGTGCTGCAAAAGGTGTAGCTTTTTTAGCACCTTTAAATCCAACTTGTCCAGCAGAAGCCCATGCAATAGTATTACCGTTTATGTCTGTTATGTTTACAATTGTATTATTAAATGTTGATTTTATATGTGTTATACCATTATAGATATTTTTCTTTTGTTTTTTTACTATGTTTTTTTTTATTTCTTTAACCATATTTTTTATCATTTCATTTTAATTATTTATTTTTATTCATAGATTTACAAGTTTTAGCATTAGTTCTTGTTCTTTGTCCTCTAACTGGTAGATTTAACCTATGCCTTTTACCTCGATAACTTCCAATCTCTATTAATCTTTTAATATTTAGAGATTCAAATTTTCTTAAATCACCTTCTACTTGATAATGTTTTTCAATTATAGATCTTATATTTCCTATCTCTTTATCATCTAAATCTTGTATTTTTTTTTCAGAATTGATTTTTGCGTTAGAAACAATCTGTTTTGCCAAAGGTAAGCCTATACCATATATATATGTTAACGCAATTTCTACTTTTTTATTTTTTGGAAGATCAATTCCAGCAATTCTTACCATAAGTTTATCTCCTAAATGTAATTAACAATTAAATTAGCCCTGACGTTGTTTATGTTTTTCATTAATACATATTACTATAATTCTTCTTTTTCTTTTTATTATACGACAATTATCACATATTTTTTTTACTGATGATCTAACTTTCATATTTTATTCACCTTTTAATAATTTTAATAAAATGAAAAACAAATTTTATTCTATCATATGTTCATAATTTTTACTTAATAAATAAGTTTTTATTTGTTTAACTATATCAATAGCTACACCTATTAAAATGAGTAATGAAGTAGCTCCAATTCCTTTAATTAAAGAAATTTGGGTGATTGTTTCCATAACAGAAGGTATAATAGCCACAAAGGATAAAAACGATGCACCTAAAAAGGTTAAGCGATTTAAAATTTTTTTTAAGTAAATTTTAGTTTTTATACCAGGACGTATTCCTGGTATACTTACCGCCATTTTTTTTAAATTTTCAGTAATTTCATTTGTATTAAAAAATACGTTTGTATAAAAATAACTAAAAAAAAATATTAAAGTAAAATAAACTAAGGTATAAATAATTTTATTATTAAATAATATATTATTAAATACCATGATACTAGTTCTAATATTATCGTTAATTATTATTTGGCTTAAATAAATAGGTATTAAAGTTAATGAAGCTGCAAAAATTATAGGCATAATTCCACTTTGATTAAGTTTAAGAGGTAAATAATTATTATAGGAGTTTATAATACCTCTTGATAATTGTTTTGCTGAAACTATAGGTATACGTCTTGTAGCTTCTTGTACATATATTATTAAAATCAAAACTGAAATTAGCAAAACTATGAATATAAATAGTTGTATATAATTTGCTGTCTCAAAATTCAATTTCAAAATATTTGATGATTTCTGTAAGCTAGCAATAATATTAATCGCTATTAATATAGATGAGCCGTTACCTAGTCCATTTTCAGTGATTACTTCGCTAAACCACATCATCAACATTGCACCAGTACTTAAAATTATTACTGTTTGAAAAATAAATACTACACTCCATTCTAATGAATATTTCTTTAACCAGAATGTTATTCCTATGCTTTGTATAATAGACCAGATTAATGTAAGATAACGTGTTATTTGATTGATTTTCTGTCTACCAAAATCTCCTTCTTCCTTTTGTAATTTTTCTAAAAGTGGTATTGCCGGAGTTATTAACTGTATAATAATTGAAGCATTAATATAGGGAACTATACCAAGAGCAAAAATTCCTATTGTTGAAAACCCTCCTCCAGCAAAAATGTTAATAAAATTAATAACTTGGTTATTAGAACTCATTTTATAAAAGTTCTCATAATCGATTCCTGGTATTGGAATAAAAATACCCAGTCGTGATATTAGTAGAATAACCAAAGTTAAAATAATTTTTTCTTTTAAAATTTGTAAATCACTTAATCTCTGTAAGATACCAAAATTATTTTTATACATTTTAATAAATTATATTAAATTATTTTTAATAATATTATTACGGTTATTAAGCTCTATGTTTTAATGTATGTTGAATACTTTTTAATTTTTTTAGTGCAATAATTGTAGCATATGCATTATTTAACTTATTATTAGAACCTAATTGCTTAGCTAAAACATTTTTAACGCCTGCTAGTTCTAAAACTATACGTACAGCCCCACCTGCAATAACTCCCGATCCTAAAGAAGATGGTCGTAATATAATCGATGCTGCACCAAACGAGTTTTGAATAATATGAGGTATAGAGTAGTTTTTATTTAATGGTACTTGAATTAAATTTTTTTTTCCATCAGCAATGGCTTTTCTAATTGCACTAATTACTTCACTTGCCTTGCCAATCCCGATACCTACCTGATTTAATTGATCTCCAACAATTACTACCACACGAAAACTAAGCTTTTTCCCTCCTTTTACAACTTTGGTTACTCTTTTTACTTGAACGACTTTTTCAACTAATTCATTCTCTTGTGATTTCATGCTATTACCCTTAGTTAAAAAAATTAAAATATTAAACCATTTTCTCTTGCTGAATCCGCCAAAGCTTTTATTCTTCCATGATAAGGTCTTCCTCCTCTATCGAATACAACTTTGTTAATATTTTTTGTTTTGCATTTATCTGCCAATACTTTTCCAACTATTTCTGCTGCTTTGCAAGTAGAGCAACTAAAATTTTGATTTCTTACCATAGGATCTAAAGTAGAACTACTTGTAATAATACTATTGTTTTCATCATTAATAATTTGGGCATAAATATGCTGATTTGACCTAAATACGTATAATCTAGGACGATCACTATTTCCTTTAATTTTTTTTCTTATACTTTTATGCTTTTTTTGAATTTGATTTTTTTGTAGAAATTTCATATTTATTTTTTACCTGTTTTACCTGCTTTTAATTTTATATATTCTCCTCTATAATGAATTCCTTTACCTTTATATGGTTCTGGTAAACGAAAGTTACGTATTCTTGATGCTACTTCTCCTACTAGTTGTTTATCAATACCGCTAATTTTTATAATTGTATTATTTTCAATTTCTATACTAATTGAATCAGGTATTACAAATTTTATAGGATGACTATAGCCAAGATTTAGTGTTAATATTTTATTTTCTAATTGAGAACGATATCCCACTCCTTTGAGTTCAAGATATTTACTAAATTTAGTATTAACACCAATTATCATATTATTAATTAATGTTCTATATAATCCATATAACTCATTAGTTTTATTATCTTGTTTATTTTTACCAATCATCAAAATGGATCTATTATTTTCTTCTCTTATTGTAAATGTTATTTGCTCTACAAGCTGCTTTCTTAACTCACCTTCTTTTCCTTTAACAACAATATGATCATCCTCTAAATATACATTTACATTCTGAGGTATACTAATTGGAAGTTTCCCGATTCTAGACATAATTTAATCTCCGATTACCAAATATAACATAATATTTCTCCACCTATATTATTAGAACGTGCATCCTTATCATCCATAATTCCTTGTGAAGTAGAAACTATTGCAATGCCAAGTCCTCCTAAGACTATAGGTATATCTTTGCAACCTGCATAAATTCTTAGACCAGGTTTACTAATTCTTTTAATCGTAGTAATTACTGGCTGTCTTATTTTTCCTTTATATTTCAAATAAATTAAAATTTTATGTTGAGATAGTTTACCTTCTAGTTTAAATTCAAAGGAATCAATAAACCCCGTTTCCTGTAAAACGTTAGCTATATTAGAATTAATTTTTGTATTAGGTACTTCTACTAGACTATACTTGGCTAGATTTGCATTTCTAATCCTAGTCAACATATCCGAAATAGTATCCTTAACCACACTGTTACTCCTTTACGTTCAGCTTAAGATTACAAATTATTTTTTTTAAATGGCATTCCCAATAGAGTTAAAAGTCTTTTGGCTTCTAAATCATTTAAAGCTGTTGTCACTATATTAATATCCATACCTCTTATTTTATCAATTTTATCATATTCAATTTCTGGAAAGATTAATTGTTCTTTAATACCTAAATTATAATTACCTCTGCCATCAAAACTACTTGTATTAATCCCCCTAAAGTCTCTTATCCGTGGTAAGGCAAGATGAATCAATTTTTCTAAAAAAATATACATTTTTTCTTTACGCAAAGTTAGAGCTATACCAATAGGTGTTTTTTCTCTAATTTTAAATCCTGATATTGATTTTTTGGCATATGTAATAATAGGTTTTTGGCCGGTAATTAATGCAATTTCATTTACATTATTCTCTAAAACTTTTGAGTTTTGGCCATCTTGCCCTAGGCCCCTATTAATATTAATTTTTGTTATTTTAGGAACTTGATGGATATTTGGGTATCCAAACTCTCTAATCAAATCTTTAATTATTGTATTTTTATAATAGTTATATAATTGGCTTCTCATATATTAATATTAATTTAATTATTTTATATTTTTAGTATTTACTATACTATTAAATTACTTCTATTGCTAAAGAAATAATTTTTGTAAAATTTTTATCTCTTAATTCTCTAGCAATAGGTCCAAAAACTCTAGTACCTCTAGGATTATTATCCTGATTTATTAAAATAGCAGCATTGTCATCAAAACGAATATGCATACCATCAGGACGTCTAAGCATTTTTTTTGTTCTTACTATAACTGCACGTACAACATCTGATTTTTTAACTGGCATGTTTGGTATTGCTTCTTTTACTACTCCTACAATTATATCACCTATATGAGCATATTTTGCATTACCGGGTTTTAAAATTCTAACACACATTATTTGTTTAGCACCACTATTATCTGCTACATTTAAATAAGTTTGATTCTGTATCATTTTTTATCCCTTAAATTGTCTTAATTTTGAGGATGACGTAATAATGTTTATTAATTTCCATCTTTTAGTTTTACTTAATGGTCTTGTTTCTTCAATTATTACTTTATCTCCTATTTTACATACATTGTTTTCATCGTGTGCTTTATATTTTTTTGTACGTATTACTATTTTATTATATTTATTGTGAATTATTGTTTTATTAACCGCTACAACAATTGTCTTGTTCATTTTATGGCTTATTACATTTCCAATTTGTTTTTTAACAGACATAAATTTGTACCTTATTTTTGTTACTGTTTTTTTCTTTTAATTTCTGTTTTCATTAACAATAGTTGAGATAATCTATGTTTATAGTGTTTAAATAAATGAGGCTTTATGCTTTGTTTTGTTGCTTTTTTTAATAATAATTCAAATATTTTCTGTCTTACAGAAATAATCTCTTCATCTAAATCTTTTTTACTTAGCTTTCTTATTGTTTCTATTTTAGAAAAACTCATTTTATTCTCCTTCTAACAAATTAGAGATCAACTTTGTCTTAATAGGTAATTTGTATGAAGCATTTTTTATAGCTTCAATAGCTAAATCTTTTGGTATTCCTTTTAACTCGAATAAGACATGCCCAGGTTTAATTACAGATACCCAATATTCTGGAGAGCCTTTTCCTCCACCCATACGAGTTTCTGCAGCACGAAAAGTGACTGGTTTATCTGGGAAAACACGAATCCATAACTTGCCAGTTTTACGTATATATCTTACAAGCGTTCTTCTTGTAGCTTCAATCTGTCTTGAAGTTAACCATACAGGTTCTAAGGCTTGTATGCCATAATCTCCAAAAATAAGTGTATTACCTCTACAGGCTTTACCACTTAAGCGTCCTCTATGTTGCTTCCGAAATTTCGTTTTTTTTGGTATAAGCATAATTATTTTGATAAACTATCTATTTATAAATATTTATTATAAAATCTCATTTTTAAAAATCCAAACTTTTACACCTAAAATCCCATAGCTTGTTTGAGCTTTCTTATATGCATAATCAATATTAGCCCTTAACGTTTGTAAAGGAACTCTTCCTTCCCTTATCCATTCCGTGCGCGCAATTTCTGCACCATTAAGCCTGCCAGAAATTTGTATTTTTATACCTTTTATATTAGTTCGTTGAGCCTTATTAATGGTTTGACGCATAATCCTTCTAAAAGCAATACGTTTTTCTAATTGCTGTACAACAAATTCACTAATTAATGAAGCATCTGCATCTGGTTGCATTACTTCAATGACACTAATCCGAATTTTTTCAGTAGGTGCCACAATTTTATACATTTCCCTACGTAACAACTCAAGATTATTTCCTGATCTTCCTACTACAAGTCCGGGTTTAGAAGATTCTATTTTTATTTCAATTTGATTAGCTTTTCGAAATATATAAATCTTAGAAATACCATTCAATTTAAACTTATTTTCTATAAAATGTCTAATTTTATGATCCTCTTCTAGAATATCGGAATACTCTTTATTTTCATAAAACCATACAGATTTATATTTTTGCGTAATACCAAGCCTAAAAGCTAGTGGATGTATCTTTTGTCCCATTTTTTTCTATATTTATATATTTTTTTTAAATTAAGTTCCTAATATTATTGTAATATGACAACTTGGTTTATGTATTTGATAAATTCTTCCCTGTGCGCGTGGAGAAAACCTTTTTAATATAGGTCCTTTATCTACATATGCATATTTAATAAAACATATATCAGTATTAAACTTAAAATTATGTTCAGCGTTTGCGCCTGCCGATTTAACAATTTTATTTATTATTTTAGCTGCTTTATGTGGCATAAATTGGAGTATAAGTAAAGCTTCCTTATATTTTCTATTTCTGATTTGATTTAAAATTCTATTAATCTTAACAGGTGATGTATGTATATATTTACCAACGGATTTGACAAATTGTGAATGATTATTTTGCATAACTTTACCATTTTTTTTTATTGTTAACGACGAATTTTTTTGTCATTTTTTATATGAGATTTAAAATTTCTTGTTGGCACGAATGAGCCTAACTTTTCTCCAACCATTTGATCCGATATATATATCGGAAAATGTTGTTTGCCATTATAAACTGCAATAGTATGCCCTATCATCATAGGAATAATTGTAGAACTTCTAGACCAAGTTTTGATTACTATTTTTTTATTTTCACTATTTAAACGATAAATTTTTTTTAACAGTTTAGCAGCTACAAAAGGTCCTTTATATAACGAACGATTCATAATCTAACCCTTATTTTTTAATATGTATTTATTGCTATTTTTTTTTATATTACGTGTTTTTATACCTAGAGCTGGTTTGCCCCATGGAGTTACAGGATGTTTTCTTCCAATAGGACTCTTCCCCTCTCCACCACCATGAGGGTGGTCTACAGGATTCATCGCTATACCTCTAACTTTAGGTCTTTTCCCAAGCCAACGACTTCTTCCTGCTTTTCCAATAGTAATTAAATTTGACTCTATATTGGAAACTTGTCCTATAGTCGCAAGACATTCTTTTTTTACCAATCGGATTTCATTTGAAGGCAATTTAAGTGTAACAAAGTGTTCATCTTTAGCTATAAGGCGTGCATAGGTGCCTGCTGCTCTAGCTATTTGACCTCCTCTTCCAGGTATTAATTCAATATTATGTACTATTAAACCTAATGGAATTTTATATAAAGGTAGTGAGTTACCTATTTGAATTATATTATTATCGGTAGATGAAATGATTTGGGTTCCTATGTCTAGATTGTTTGGACACAAAATATAGGATTTAGTACCATCTTTATAATAAAGTAATGCTATTCTAGCATTACGATTAGGATCATATTCAATTGATGCTACTTTCGCGACAATATCTTTTTTATTACGTTTAAAGTCAATAATACGATATTGTTTTTTATGTCCTCTTTCTTTATGCCTTGAAGTTATTTTACCTTGATTATTTTTGCCACATTTGACATGTTTATGTATAATTAAATTTTTACAAGGTTTATTTTTAGTAATAATTTTAAAGTCCGATACAGTTTTATTTCTTGTTCCCGGAGTATATGCTTTATATGTTCTAATGGTCATAATATAATATTTTATTTTTAGTATATTCAAGAAATTTTATATAATATTTATATTAGTCTTCTTTTGACATATTTAACAGTATGCTAATTGAACTAGTTTTATCTAGAGTTATTATTGCCTTTTTTATTTCAATATATTTTTTACTACGTTTTAATTGATATTTTTCTCTAATAGTATTTACTTTTATTACCTTAACTTTAAATAAATTTTCAACAGCATTACGAATTAAGTTTTTATCACTATATTTATTGACTATAAAAGTATATTGATTTTTAAGTAATAACTTCGTTGTTTTATCACTAACTACAGCTGATTTTATTATATCATAATAGTCAAATTTTGTTTTCATGGCTATTTCCCTGATAAGTTTGATTAATCACCTCTAAAGCTTTAGGAGTTAAAATTATTGTGAAAGCTGATAATAAAGCCTTTAGATTTAAGTTATTAGCATTTATCAATTCAATATTTGTTATATTTCTACTGGATAGTAATATATTATGATTACTATTTTCGATTATAATAAGTGTTTTTTTTTCTAAATTAATATCCCATCTTTTTAGTGCATTATATAAAACTTTAGTTTTAGCTTGTGTCTCAAAATTTTGCACAAAATCTTCAATTATTATCATGCGATCACTTTTTTTTAATAAACATAACTTCAATGCTAAATTCCATTCTTTACGATTAATTTTCTTTTCTATAAGACGAGGTTTAGGACCAAAAATCACACCCCCACCTTTCCATAATGGAGATCTTATTGATCCAGCCCGAGCTCGGCCTGTTTTTTTTTGCTTCCATGGTTTTTTTCCACCACCGCTAACCTCTCCCCTAGTTTTTGTTGAAGCGTTAATAGTTCTATTTTTTAGATGTCTAATTACAAAGGCTCTATGTAATAAATAAATACTATTTAAATAGTCAGTATTTATTTTCAACTCAAATGAGTATATTCCTCTATTTTCGTTATTCCAATTTAATTGCTTTATATTTATTATCTTATTCATAAATTTAATAATCTTTCTTTATGAGTTGTATTCATTTATATTATTTATAAATACTAATTAAATTACCAGTTTTACCAGGTACACTACCTTTAACACCAATTACATTTTTTTCAATATCTATAAGCACTATTTCTAAGTTTTTTATTGTAGTTTTACGATTGCCAAGATGACCTGCCATTTTTTTTCCAGGATAAACTCTGCCTGGAGTCGTTCCAGCACCAATTGAACCTGGTAAACGGTGATTTTTAGATCCATGTGACATTGGTCCTCTAGAGAAATTGTGTCTTTTTTGATAACCAGCAAACCCTTTACCTATACTATAACCAATAACATTTAATTTATCTCCTACTTGTAGGAAACTTAGTGGAATTTTTTCACCTAATTCTAAACTTTTAATATTATTTGATTCTAGTCTAAATTCTCTAAATATTTTTATATTCTTATCAAAAATATTAGCTTTTTTTAGATGACCTTTTATTGAGTTATTAATCTTTTTAGAGCTATTCCAATTGTCATAATAACCTATTTGGACTGAATTATAACCGTCTGTGTTATGTTTTTTAATCTGTGTAATAAAACATTCACCTACTTTAATTACAGTTATAGGTATAGCTAAACCTTGATCATTAAAAATTTGAGTCATATCAAGTTTAATGCCTAAAAAACCTATCATTGTCTATTTCCCTTATATTAAATTACTTATAAAATTTACGACTATTTAATAGTTATACACTTAAAATTGTATTATTATCTAATAAAAAGACTAATTAAATTATAAATTCAAATATTAATATACATTAATATTTAAATTTTGTCTAGCTATTATTTTTTATGTTCGGTAAATACTATATTAAAGATAATTTTATACAATTATATTAAGTATATAATAATGTATTTATCTGTTAATAGGAGTATTATAAAAATGAGTAAAGTGGTGGGAATTGATTTAGGTACTACTAATTCAGTAGTTGCAGTAATGGAAGGTGGAAAACCAGTTGTTATAGCTAACTCAGAAGGCGCTAGAACAACTCCTTCAGTAGTAGCCTATACTAAGAACGGTGAACGTTTAGTTGGGCAAATAGCAAAAAGACAAGCAGTTATTAATCCTGAAAATACTTTTTATTCAATTAAAAGATTTATAGGAAGAAAAGGTAATGAAGTCTCTGAAGAGTCAAAACAAGTTTCATATAAGGTAATAACAGATAATAATCAAAATGTTAAAATTGAATGTAGTGTTCTAGGAAAACAATTTGCCCCAGAAGAAATATCAGCTCAAGTGTTAAGAAAACTTGCTGAGGATGCTAGTCAATATTTGGGTCAAAAAGTTACTCAAGCAGTGATCACAGTTCCAGCTTATTTTAATGATTCACAACGTCAAGCAACTAAAGATGCAGGTAAGATTGCAGGATTAGAAGTTCTACGTATTATTAATGAACCTACTGCTGCTTCATTAGCCTATGGTTTAGACAAGAAAAGTAATGAAACAATATTAGTCTTTGATTTAGGTGGTGGAACCTTTGATGTTTCAATACTTGAAGTCGGAGACGGAGTCTTTGAAGTTTTATCTACAGCTGGAGATACTCATCTTGGAGGTGATGATTTTGATAAAAAGATTGTAGATTGGTTAATTAGTGAGTTTAAAAAATTAGAAGGAATAGATTTAAGTAAAGATAAACAAGCCTTACAAAGATTAACTGAAGCAGCAGAAAAAGCAAAAGTTGAACTATCAAACGTAAGTCAAACAGAAATTAGTTTACCTTTTATTACGGCTACAGATACTGGTCCAAAACATTTAGAAAAAACACTTACCAGGGCTAAATTTGAAGAATTGTGTTCTGATTTAATCAATCGTTGTCGTATACCAGTAGAGACTGCTTTAAAAGATGCAAAAACTGATGCAACTAAAATAAATGAAGTTGTTCTTGTCGGAGGTTCAACAAGAATTCCAGCTATTAAACAATTGGTTCAAAATATCTTAGGTAAGGTACCAAATCAGAGTGTTAATCCAGATGAAGTTGTGGCAATAGGTGCAGCTGTGCAGGCAGGTGTTTTAGCTGGTGAAGTAAAAGATTTATTATTATTAGATGTTACTCCTCTCTCTTTAGGAGTTGAAACTTTAGGTGGTGTTATGACTAAAATAATTCCACGTAATACAACAATTCCAACGAAAAAATCAGAAATTTTTTCTACAGCAATAGATAATCAACCTAATGTTGAAATTCATGTTTTACAAGGTGAAAGAGAACTAGCAAAAGATAATAAAAGTTTAGGAACTTTTCGCTTAGATGGGATAGCACCTGCACCAAGAGGTGTGCCTCAAATTGAAGTTACATTTGATATTGATGCTAATGGAATTTTATCCGTCACAGCTAAAGATAAAGCAACTAACAAGGAACAATCTATTACTATTACAGGTGCTTCAACCTCTCCTAAAGAAGAAGTAGAACGTATGGTGAGAGAAGCTGAACAATATGCTAATGAAGACAAAGAGCGTCGTGAAAAAATTGATTTAAAAAATCAATCAGATTCTTTAATTTATCAAACAGAAAAACAAATCAAAGAATTTGGTGATAAAATTTCTAGTGAAGATAAAACGAATCTTGAGTCTCTTGTACAGAATTTACGGGCAAGTATTCAAGAAGAAAATTATGATCAAATGAAATCTATTAGTCAAACTTTACAACAAAAATTAATGAATATAGGACAAAAGTTATATAGTAATACATCAAATCAAAATGTTGGTGTAAATAATTCTTCTAATACTTCTACTCAAAATAATTCTAACGATGGTACTGTCGATGCTGAATTTTTTGAAACTAAAAATTAGAAGGAAGCATTAAAAAACCTCAATAAATAGAAAAAGATATTATACTCTAACTTAGAGTATAATATCTTTTTCTATTTATTGAGGTTTTTTAATGCTTCCTTTGCTGAATACATTGTATCTAAATATATTTTAGTAATATTATTTTCTAGAGCAAATTTTTCTGTATTTTTTTTTACTTTGTTACGTACAAAACCAGGAATCTTTAATAACTCATTCTTAGCCTCTTCCGTCCATTCTATTGATGATTTATTCGTTTCATCTTTTAATGATAGTGTATTACTAATAGTATCACGAGTATCGTGTCCACCGAAAATTTCTAATAAATGATCTTCCATTCCTAAAGTAAAGGAATTATATATTAAGTCTGCAATCTGATTACTTCCTTCGTATCCTAAAAAAGGACGATAACTTAAAGGAAAATTCTGAATATGTACGGGTGAAGAAATTACTCCACAAGGAATATTTAATCTTTTTCCTATATGTCTTTCCATTTGAGTTCCAAAAATAGCGTCTGGTTCAGTTTCTGCAATTAAATCGGCAATAAAATTATGGTCATCAGAGATAATAATTGTTTTACATAAATCATTTATTTCATTATTAAACCATTCATCATCATTTTTACAATATGTACCTGCCCAAACAACGTTAATGCCCATTTCTCTAACTAAAATTTTTGTTATTGCAGCAGCATGAGTAGAGTCTCCAAAAACAACTGCCCTTTTACCTGTTAAGTTTTGACAATCAATTGAACGAGAGAACCATGCAGACTGAGAAATAAACCTAGTCTGCTTATCGATATACTCTTCATAATTGACATTAACCTGATAGTTCTTTAAAATAGATTGTATTTCTCTAATAAACCTAGCGGTTTCAACTATTCCCATAGGAGTAATATCAATATATGGCATCTTAAATTCTTCATGCAAAAATTGAGCTGTTAACAACCCTACTTCATGATATGGAACTACATTAAACCATGCTTCAGGTAATTTTTTTAATTGATTAACAGAGGTATCATGAGGAATAACCAAATTAATTTTAATATTAAGATCAGAAAACAATTTTTGTATCTCTTTCAAATCATGTTGATGGTGAAAACCTAAACTTGTTATTCCAATTATATTAACAGATATATCTTTTGTTTTATTAGTTAACAAATTTTTTTCTTTTTTAGCTTTATAAATATAAAATTTTACAATTTGTTCTAATGTTTTATCAGCAGCTTGTAATTCATTAACTCTATAATGATTAACATCAGCTAATAATACATCTGCTTTGATTTCCATACTTGCTCTATTAACAAAATTTTGAAGATCTTCTTGCAAGATACTAGACGTACAAGTTGGTGTCAAAATAATCAGATCAGGTGTAAATTCTTTATCTTTTCTAGTAATATTATTGACAACTTTTTCTTGAGAGCCTCTTGCTAGTACATGCCTATCTACTACACTTGTAGTAACAGGTGTAAAATTTCGTTCCCTTTCCAGCATTGATTTCATTACATTAAAATAATCGTCTCCAAGAGGAGCATGCATAATAGCTTGTATATTTTTAAACGAACTTGCTATTCTTAATGTGCCGATATGAGCTGGTCCTGCATACATCCAATAAGCTAGTTTCATATTTTATTCTCTATAATTTAATCATAATTAAAGTAATTATCAATAATTATATTGAATAATATAAAACAAATCTTAGTAAAATTTAGGAGGATAATAATATTATTTGATATTTTGATAATAGAACATTATTTTATTCTATTATCAAAATATCAATATAACTATTGTTTTATTCTATTTTTTCTTGCTCTCTTAGTTCATTTTGATTATGTAAAAATTTATTATTTACTTCTTCTTTAAAAAGCTTACCAACTGTAAACACAGGTACTCTTGAAGCTGGAATAACCATTCTTTTTTCAGTTCTAGGATTTCTAACAGCCTTTGGTTTTCTATATTTTGCTTTAAAAGTGCCGAATCCTACTATGGTCACCTTCTCTCCATCATTCACTTTTTCCCTTACAATATCTGTAAACAATGTTATAACTTGATTTGCTAATTTTTTTGTAATTTTTGCTCTTTTAGCTAATTCATCACTTAAATCTGATTTATTCATAACAAATTCCTTTATTTAAAAATCTATTAAATTAAGTCACACTTTGACACTTAACTTTTCCATTACAAAGTCTTTTAATTGTTTAATATTAGAGATTTTATTTGCTCTCTCATCAGGAATTTTTATACCAAATTCATGTTCAATTGACATTACAAGTTCAACAGAATCCAAAGAATCAGCTCCTAAATCATTAGTAAAACTAGCATCATCCAAAACTTGAGTTTCATCAATTCCTAATTGTGTCGCAACAACTTCACGAATTTTGTCAAGTACTTCTTCTTCTGTTAAAGTTTTATTCATAATTTATTTTCCTTATATTGGTATATTATATTAATAATATAACACTAATAAAAATTAGATTAATATTAATTTAATATAAATTAATATTAGTGTCAAAAACTATGCTAAAGATCTAGGATAAATACGTAAACGTCGAAATGGCTCTTTACCAACACTTATTGCATACAGATTAAAGTATCCAGCAAGTATATGTTGGTACTTTCTTATATAAGCAATTCTAGGTAGTAATTCCACCGTTTGATTTTTAGAAAGCACTATATTAAGAATAGCCATTCTCATTTCTTTTAAAGAATCAAAAATGTGTGTATTTTTATAAACTTTTTTAAAATCGTAAGAATTAATTATATTCTTTAATACTTTTATTAATTGTGGTATAGTCTCATTACTAATCACATATATAGGAATTTTCTTATTTTTAGCTATTTCTCTCAATTTAGGAGTGTTTTTTGTCTGTATTCTTAATCCTAAAATGGCATTAGCATTATCTAAGCTTTTTGTTAATATTATCGGTAATTGCATATTATCTATACAAGATTGTGTTTCTTTATAACTTAATGAATGCAAATATAGATAGATTTTATGATTTATATTCATATTTTTATTAACTAGTTCATGCAACAAATGATTGGAATGTTCTTTAATAGAATGTAATTTAGATTTATTACTATTTATAATTTCATTATTATTATATTGAGAATATTTAATAATATGTTTATTATCTAAACTAATAAATCTATCTTGTAAAATAGGTCTAGATCCTTGTAAGATCCTATCCACATTTTGTTCAACATCCTGATGAATTCTCCAAGAATAAAGTTGATGAATTTCAATAACAATATTAAAAGTTGGAAATGATTTTCTTTCTAAAATACTTTTTTGAGTTCCTCTTTTACGAGCTTCTTCATCTCCTAATGTAACATATTGAATTCCACCAATTAAATCAGACAAAGTAAAATTACGAATTAAATTTTCTAAACTATTTCCGTGAGCAGTACCAATTAATTGAACACCTCTTTCAGCGATTGTTCTAGCAGCAATTGCTTCTAATTCAGTACTAATTTCATCAATAATGATCACTTCTGGCATATGATTTTCTATCGCTTCAATCATTACTTGATGTTGTAATTGAGGATGTTTTACTTGCATTCTACGTGCTCTGCCAATTGAAAAATGCCCTATATCACTATCACCTGCAATTTCATTAGAAGTATCAATAATAATTACCCGTTTACCAATCTCATCAGCTAAAATTCTTGCTATTTCTCTTATAGCAGTTGTTTTACCGACACCTGGTTTCCCCAATATTAAAATAGAGTGACCTATTTCTAATAAATCACGAATTATGTTAATATTGCCTAATACTGCTCGTCCTACGCGATAAGTCAAGCCAACAACTTGCCCTTCTCTATTATTGATAGAACTTATTCTGTGTAAGGTATTTTTGATACCAGTTCTATTGTCTACATTGAATTTTCCTAGTCTTCTTATACAATAGTTAATATCTTGCCAATTGATATTTTTATTTGATATATAATAAACATGGTCAGAAAATCTTGCCTCAGGTTTTTTTCCTAAATCCATTACTATTTCTATTAGCTGATTTTTATTAGGATATTTTTCTATAGTTTTGCTAATCTCTATTGGTAAAATTTTAAGAAGTTTTTCTAAATCATCTGAAATAATCATTTTATTTTTAATTGATATATTAATTTATTTATAATTATCTAATTATTAAATTTATTGTAATTTAATGAATAACTTTGTTTCGTCATATTCTTTAAATAAATTATCTTTTATTGGACAAAAAGTTTATTTGTATAAACTTAGGAATCCGAATACATTTGAATTAACAGATAAAATAGGTAAAATTGGTATTGTAAGAGGATTAAGATTGACAGAGTCTAATATTATAGTTTTGATAGTTGAGTTTGATTCGCAAGTAAGAATATGGTTTTTTGAGGATGAATTAAAAATTATTAAATAAATAATTATTCAAACTATAAAATACATTAAGATTATATGAGTGTCAATATAAAAAAAATACTGTTTTTATTACAAGAACTAAATTTAGACTTCTATCACATTAAAACAAAAACTTATGAAATAAGTTCACATAAAAATGAATCTTTGCTTTATCATAATTTTAATATTAATTTTAACATTTATTATTCAACATTTCCTTATTCACAAACTTTAAGTAAGCATGACTTATATACAACTGTCCTAAATAATAATGATAAAAAATTAATAACAAAAAATGAATTGAACATACCACTAAAAGAAAATAAAAATAATTTGTCAGAAAAGAGAAAACAAGAAAATTTAGTTAATAAGAAACCAGATAAATATTATGAATACATTGATATTACTAGTCCTTTGCCAGGTATTTTTTATTCTTCACCGATGCCTGGAGCAGAGCCATTTGTTAAAATAGGTTCTATAGTAGAGCATAACACCATAGTTTGTATAATTGAGACAATGAAAGTAATGAACCAAATAAAGGCAAATCAAAGAGGAAAGATTGAGAAAATTTTATTTAAAGATGGTGATGAAATATCAATTGGTGATATCATAATGCAAGTCTCATCTTTATAAACTCTGTAAGAAAATTAACTATTGTAAAGAAAAAATAAATTTATTGTATATTTTTATATAATAAATAATAAATAAAAACTTAAATGAGTTTTTATTTATTATTTGTTAGTGATTTTTCTCAAAATAGGAGAAGTATTATGACAATAAGCTCAAGAGAGCAAGAAGAAAAAAAGGCAAAAGTTCTGATAGATAGAAATGTTGTCCCTACTAATTTCGAAAAATGGTCAAAACCGGGACATTTTTCTCGTAGTTTAGCTAAAGGTCCTAAAACTACTACATGGATCTGGAATCTACATGCAGATGCTCATGATTTTGATAGTCATACAAATTCTTTAGAAGAGATATCTCGTAAAATTTTTAGCGCTCATTTTGGTCAATTAGCGGTAATTTTTATATGGTTAAGTGGTATGTACTTTCATGGTGCCAAATTTTCTAATTATGTAGCTTGGCTCAATAATCCTATTAACATAAAACCAAGTGCACAGGTTGTTTGGCCTATTATAGGTCAGGAAA
Organism: Galdieria sulphuraria; assembly: GCF_000341285.1. Taxonomy (NCBI): domain Eukaryota; phylum Rhodophyta; class Bangiophyceae; order Galdieriales; family Galdieriaceae; genus Galdieria; species Galdieria sulphuraria. The sequence goes on from NW_005178440.1 coordinate 92,484, forward strand.
TTTTAAATGCTGATGTTGGTGGAGGATTCCAAGGAATTCAAATTACTTCTGGACTCTTTCAATTATGGCGAGCATCAGGAATTACTAATGAAATGCAACTATATGTAACTGCAATAGGTGGATTGTTTATGGCCAGCTTAATGCTTTTTGCAGGTTGGTTTCATTATCATAAGGCTGCGCCTAAATTGGAATGGTTTCAAAATGTTGAATCAATGTTAAATCATCATTTAGCAGGCTTATTAGGTTTGGGTTCACTTGGGTGGACAGGGCACTTGATTCATGTTTCTTTACCAATTCAATAAATTACTTGATTCAGGTATTGTGCCAGCTCAAATACCACTCCCTCATGAATTTATTTTGAACCGAAATTTAATGTCAGAGTTATATCCAAGCTTTAATAAGGGTTTGTTACCTTTCTTTACTTTAAATTGGAATGAATATAATGATTTTCTAACATTTAAAGGAGGTTTAAATCCGGTAACAGGAGGTTTATGGTTAACAGATATTGCACATCATCACTTAGCTATAGCAGTGATTTTTATAATCGCTGGTCATATGTATAGAACTAACTGGAGCATTGGACATAGTCTAAAAGAAATCTTAGATGCCCATAAAGGACCTTTTACAGGTGAAGGACATAGAGGATTATTTGAAATACTTACAACATCTTGGCATGCGCAGCTTGCCATTAATTTAGCAATGTTAGGATCGTTAAGTATTATAGTAGCACATCATATGTATGCTATGCCACCTTATCCGTATTTAGCTACAGACTATCCAACTCAGTTATCTCTTTTTACACACCATATGTGGATTGGTGGGTTCTGTATTGTTGGAGCAGGTGCTCACGCAGCTATATTTATGGTAAGAGACTATAGTCCTGCGCAAAATTATAATAATTTGTTAGATAGAGTAATAAGACATAGAGATGCAATAATTTCTCATCTGAACTGGGTCTGTATTTTTCTAGGTTTTCATAGTTTTGGCTTATACATACATAATGATACCATGAGAGCACTAGGAAGACCACAAGATATGTTTTCAGATGTAGCTATTCAACTGCAACCTATTTTTGCACAATGGATACAGAATTGTCATTCAATTGCACCAGGTAATACAGCACCAAATGTTTTAGCTACAACTAGTTATGTTTTTGGAGGAGATATTATATCGGTCGGAAATAAAATTGCTATAATGCCTATGTCTCTTGGAACAGCAGATTTTATGGTGCATCATATTCATGCTTTTACAATTCATGTAACAGCTTTAATATTATTAAAAGGAGTTTTATTTGCTCGTAATTCTAGATTAATACCGGATAAGGCTAATTTAGGATTTAGATTTCCATGCGATGGACCAGGAAGAGGTGGAACTTGCCAAGTTTCTGGATGGGATCATGTTTTTTTAGGACTATTTTGGATGTATAACAGTTTATCTATTGTAATATTTCATTTTAGTTGGAAAATGCAATCAGATGTTTGGGGAACTATTTCCTCATCAGGAGATATATCACATATAACAAGAGGAAATTTTGCTCAGAGCGCTATTACTATTAATGGGTGGTTAAGGGATTTTCTATGGGCCCAAGCCTCACAAGTAATTCAATCCTATGGTTCATCCTCATCTGCTTATGGTTTAATGTTCTTAGGTGCTCATTTTGTGTGGGCATTTAGTTTAATGTTTTTATTTAGTGGCAGAGGTTATTGGCAAGAGTTAATTGAATCTATTGTATGGGCGCATAATAAATTAAAAGTTGCTCCATCAATACAACCACGTGCCTTAAGTATTACTCAAGGCAGAGCAGTTGGGGTAGCTCATTATTTACTTGGCGGTATAGCAACTACTTGGGCATTTTTTCTAGCAAGAATAATTGCAATTGGATAATGTATAATTATCTTATATCATGATATGTTATAAGTATGAGGATAAATAATATATGGTAACAAAATTTCCTAAATTTAGTCAAGCTTTAGCACAAGATCCTACTACAAGAAGAATATGGTATGGAATAGCAACTGCTCATGATTTTGAAAGTCATGATAATATTACAGAAGAAAATCTATATCAAAGAATTTTTGCTTCCCATTTTGGTCATTTAGCTATTATATTTTTATGGACATCAGGTAATTTATTTCACGTAGCATGGCAAGGTAATTTTGAAAAATGGATACTTAATCCTACTAAGATAAAACCTATTGCACATGCGATTTGGGATCCGCACTTTGGTCAAGCCGCATTGAAGGCTTTTTCACAAACAGGAGTTGACTATCCAACAAATATAAGTTATTCAGGATTATATCATTGGTGGTATACTATTGGTATAAGAACTAATAATGACCTATATTTGGGAGCATTATTCCTTTTAGTGATATCAGGGTTATTTTTATTTGCAGGTTGGCTACATTTACAGCCTAAATTTAAACCTAGTTTAGCATGGTTTAAAAATAATGAGTCACGTTTGAATCATCATTTAGCAGGTTTATTTGGTGTTAGTTCATTAGCATGGGCAGGACATTTAGTTCATGTGGCAATTCCTGAGGCAAGAGGTCAGCATGTTGGTTGGGATAATTTCTTATCTACTAAACCACATCCAGCTGGGCTAGAACCTTTTTTTAAGGGGCAATGGTCAGTGTACGCAGATGGTCCAGATAGTATGAATCATGTATTTAATACAAGTGAAGGTGCAGGAAAAGCCATCTTAACATTCCTAGGTGGGTTTCACCCACAAACAAAATCTTTATGGTTAACAGATATTGCGCATCATCACTTAGCTATAGCAGTGATTTTTATAATCGCTGGTCATATGTATAGAACTAACTGGAGTATTGGACATAGTCTAAAAGAGATCTTAGATGCTCATAGAGCCCCAGGTGGTAGATTAGGTGATGGTCATAAAGGTCTATTTGAAACTATTAATAATTCCTTGCATTTTCAATTAGGATTAGCATTAGCTTCTTTAGGAGTAATTACTTCTCTTGTGGCACAACATATGTATGCTATGCCTTCTTATGTATTTATTGCTAATGATTTTACAACCCAAGCGGCTTTATATACTCATCATCAGTATATAGCAGGATTTTTAATGGTTGGTGCATTCGCACATGGCGCAATATTTTTTATTAGAGATTATAATCCTGAACAAAACAAAAATAATGTGCTTGCTCGGATGTTAGAACATAAAGAAGCAATAATATCTCATTTAAGTTGGGTAAGTTTATTTTTGGGTTTTCATACATTAGGAATATATGTTCATAATGATGTAGTAGTCGCATTTGGTTCTCCCGAAAAACAGATCCTTATTGAACCGGTATTTGCACAATGGATACAAGCAGCATCAGGCAAAGCATTATATGGATTTAATATTTTGTTGTCTTCTTCTGATAGTGTAGCCACAAGAGCAGGTGAAAGTTTATGGTTACCCGGCTGGTTAAAAGGTGTTAATGATACTAATAATTCACTATTTTTAGATATAGGACCTGGAGATTTCTTAGTTCATCATGCAATAGCTCTAGGTTTACATACCACAACTTTAATTTTAGTTAAAGGAGCCTTGGATGCTAGAGGCTCAAAACTGATGCCAGATAAAAAAGATTTTGGATATAGTTTTCCATGCGATGGACCAGGAAGAGGTGGAACTTGTGATATATCTGCATGGGATGCTTTTTATTTGGCAATGTTTTGGATGTTGAATACATTAGGATGGCTAACATTTTATTGGCATTGGAAACACTTGACATTATGGGGTGGCAATGTTAATCAATTTAATGAGTCTTCAACATATCTAATGGGTTGGTTTAGGGATTACCTATGGCTTAATTCATCGCCATTAATTAATGGTTATAATCCTTATGGCGTTAATAATTTATCTGTTTGGGCTTGGATGTTTTTGTTTGGTCACTTGGTATGGGCAACAGGTTTCATGTTTTTGATTTCTTGGAGAGGTTATTGGCAAGAATTAATTGAAACTTTAGCTTGGGCTCACGAAAGAACTCCATTAGCAAATTTGATAAAATGGAAAGATAAACCTGTAGCGTTATCTATCGTTCAAGCACGCTTGGTAGGATTAGCACATTTTGCTGTAGGATATATCTTAACTTATGCTCCATTTGTTATAGCATCGACTGTTGGCAAGTTTGGTTAATTTTAAATTATATAGAATAAAAAAGAAAATAAAGTAAATCAAAATGATTTACTTTATTTTCTTTTTTATTCTATATAATTTATTTTATAAATTATTTTTTACAAAAAAGAATTATCAAATTATATGGCTAAGAAAAGTGCAATTACAAGATCAATAAAAAGAGAAAAACAAATAAAAAAATATAAAAATCAACGTATACAACTTAAAGAACAAATAAAAAAAACAAATTCATATGATAAAAAATTAGAATTAAGCATTAAGCTTCAAAACTTACCTAGAAATAGTGCAGAATCTAGACATAGGAATCGTTGTTGGTTAACACATAGAAGTAGATCAGTATATAGAGACTTTGGTTTATCAAGGCATGCATTTAGAGAAATGGCACATAACTGTTTATTACCTGGAGTTAGAAAGGCTAGTTGGTGATTAGCTATTAATAATATAAAAACTATAAAAACTAACTTAAAAATGAAATTAATTGGTATTATAGATTATCAAATGAGTAATTTGTATTCTGTGTGTAAAGCAATAGAGCAGGTGAATGCTGTACCTAAAATCATTTCTAATCCAGAAGAGTTAAAAACTATTTCTAAAATAATATTACCAGGAGTAGGTTCTTTTGATTCAGCTATTCATTCATTACAGAAGAAAAATTTTATCGAACCATTAAAAACTTATATTAAAAATGGTATGCCTTTTCTAGGTATATGTTTAGGTTTTCAATTACTAATGCAAAATAGCGAGGAAGGTAAGTTAGAAGGATTAGGAATTATACAAGGTAAAGTCAAAAAATTTGATAAACATTTAGTAAGAAATATACCTCATATTGGCTGGAATTCTATACAAATTACCAATGAAAAATCTCCATTATGGGTAGATTTTAATACTAACTTATGGTTTTATTTTATTCATTCTTATTATGTATGTTTAGACAATAAAAATATTGAAAGTGCCTTTGTTAAATATGGTAATTTGAATTTTACTGTAGCTATTTCATTAGACAATATAATGGCTGTTCAATTTCATCCGGAAAAATCTTCTCAATCAGGATTAACAATATTGAAAAATTTCACAAAAATGAGCTAAAGCAAAATGATTTAAAATCATTTGCT